>NW_005871623.1:130713-141811 GCF_000147115.1 Myotis lucifugus
GTGCACCGGGCCTCTAGTATATTATAAGACAGGTATCAAATTATAATGTTGTATACTCAAAAAGTAAGTATACATAGCATAATACTATTTTGGAGGAAAAAGTGTATTTATGTATAGACGACCAAAAAATGAATGTTTGTTTCTGGGTAGGGGCTTATGCATCATTTTTATATTCTTCTTCATGCCTTCCTTTACTTTCTAAATTTTCCACGATAAACAAGTATTCGTTTTGTGAGTAGGGAAAGTGTTATTTAGAAAATGGTGGGAACTGGGAGGGCAAGGATCACTCAGAAACTGTTTATAAAGCATATATTTACCCTCACTGCAAGCATTCCCATGAACAGAGGGACATTAACACTTGCAAAGGAGCTCATGCAGGCTGTGTTGTGTGGATGTGTGTGCAGAACCCGTGGTCTGCAAGCCCAGGGATCCTTATGCAAAAGGCATACACAGAATTAATAATCCGTACAGGTTTCTCTCTCCATAGATCGATTGACTTAAACAGTCTTTAGAAGCAGGATTTGGGGGATGGTAAAATAAACAACGCAATGCAACGTTGTTTAGACCTCCCAAATTATGGTTTATTCCATCCATGTCCTTCACCCCCGGACGCTTGTACAGAAGAGCTGTGGGGATTTCTGGGTGTGTCCCCGTTCATCTGTGTTCTGTGGGGGGATGGGGGTCCAGGGAGGAGAGATCCCTGCAGTATTTTGGGTTCAGCGGCACAGCCCCGTGTCCTAACAGTGGAGACCGAGCAGGAGAACTTGACAGACACTGACCCACTTCCATACATAAACGTGACACAAGCAGCACAGCTGCCAGCTGTTTGGAAACATTTTCTTCTTTTCTGACTTAGTCTGTAACGAGGACGGTCAGCTCAGATGGGGGCAGGCCCCCCTTTCTCTCCTCTCTGCTCCCTCCTTCCTAACAGGTCACATGGGGTAAAGCCTGCTCCCCTCTCCCCAGTGCGGCCTTCAGTTTGCTCGGGGACCCATTGTCATTGCCCGGTGGGCTGAGCATGCTCCTCGCCCGGCTGCTCTGTGAGCCGCGCTGGGCCGCCGCTGGCCCTAAACACCTGTTTCCGGCTCTGGCTCATTCGCAGGAATCAGGGTTCACCTTCTAGAGACCCGGGGGTGACGGGAGAGCCCCAGCCCTCTCTGCAGAGTCTCCAGCGGCTCTTTCACAGGATGACCCTGAGGGATGCCCATGGGGAGGCGCCTTGTGGAAAGTGGTGGCAACAGGTCAGCGGTTCTCAACCTTCTGGCCCTTTAAATACAGTTCCTCATGTTGTGACCCAACCATAACATTATTTTCGTTGCTACTTCATAACTGTAATGTTGCTACTGTGATGAATCGTCACGTAAATATCTGATATGCAGGATGGTCTTAGGCGACCCCTGTGAAAGGGTCGTTCGACCGCCAAAGGGGTCGGGACCCACAGGTTGAGAACCGCTGCAATGGGGGTTTTCTGGGGGCCGGTGCTCTCCTCACCGCGGCTCACCTAGAAACTTCACGGAGAGATCTGGTCTCTCTCAGGAAATGTTGGGGTGGGGGGTGGTTTGAGAAAGTCACTGGAAGTCATTGCATCACGTGCTGAGGGTGACAGCCTCCTCTCCTCACGTGAGTGAAAGGCCAGCAGGAATCACACGCTTCGGCCGGTGGAGGGCAGCCTTGCCTCCGTTGCTTTCTGGGTCTCCCCCCCCCCTCCTCCTCCTTGGGACCCCATCAAACCCACGGCCGGGCGGGGCTGAGGGGCACCTCGGCGGGCGCCCAGGGATGGCCGGCAGCCTGTGCAGGGCGTGGCACAGAGACATGGGTGATCCGAGACCCCGTCCTGGCTGTCCTCCAGGCCACCCGGGGGGACGCTATGACACGCTGCACAGCTGGCTTCGTGCTTACACTCCGGGCCCTGCCTGGAGTTTCTGTTTGTTTCCTGCGCCTTCTCCCCCGACCGGTGGATGGGGTGCCGACTCTGGGGCTGGACTGAGGATCGCTTCTTAGAAGTTCTTAGAGCGTACGTTCTCACGGTAGCAGTTGGTTTCTGGTTTTTTCTCTGTATCTTCCATTTTTCCTTCCTCTGGCTCCTTCCCTAAAATATAGACATGTTCCCGGAGCTCCGCGGTCTTCAATGACCCTCACTGGCCGTAATGCGGCCATTCCTCCCCACGGCCCATTAGAGCCTCGTTCTTTCTTTCTCTTTTTAAAAAAAATATTTTTATTGACTTCAGAGAGGAAGGGAGAGGGAGAGAGATAGAAACAGTGAGAGAATCATCGATCGGCTGCCTCCTACATGCTCCCTACTGGGGGTCGAGCCCACAACCCGGGCATGTGCCCTGACCAGGAATTGAACCCTGACCTCCTGGTTCACAGGTCGATGCTCAGCCATGTGGCGGGTCAGAGCCCTATTTCCGGAAAGAGCACCTGCCTGGTCTCCATCCTGCCTCCCGTGTGCTCACTCTTCACAGTTCACGATGCTCCGCCTTCTGGGCCCACACGACTGCAGCTGCTCACACGGCCTAGCGGTGCTGGCTGCATTTCTGCCCCTGTGACCTCTGTGACCTCTCTATGACCGCTGTGACCGCTGTGACCTCTCCATGACCTCTCTGTGGCAGACGCGGCGTCACTGTGTCATAGAGCTCTGCTCTGGGTGTGGGAGACACCATTCCCCGTCTTCCTGTGCCTGATGAGCCACGGCTTCCATTTCTCCAGTGGATGCCCTTTGACCTTTTCCTCCTGTCACTGGTGGTGTGATCTCCTCTCTCGAGAGCCCCTGGCAAGTGGCGGCTACATGCCTGTCTGTGCACGGCTTCCACACGGGTGTCCGGGCAAAGCAGCTGTCGGCCGCGTTTCTTTCTGCTCCAGGTCCTGCTGCCCACGGGGAGCCAGACAACGGGGCGGCACTCAGGGCCCTGCCTGGGCCACCCACGCCCGGCCAGGACTCTCACCACAGCCTCCACCACGTCGCAGTCACTGCGGCCACGCTCCCGGGGGCCATGTGACACCCCTGTGCGTCTCCCTCTGCGCTGCGCCCGGGGCGATTCCAGCGCAGGCCCTGCTCAGCGAGTGCCCACGCCGTGCCTGGAGGGCGTGCTCCGCTGTGGACAGACGTCTTCTCCCGCCGCTCAGCAGGTCCGGTCCCATCACCGCCGGGCGTCCTGCCCGGTCTCTCCGGGAAGCCAGATGCCCTTCGAGCTCCCCGTGGCCCTGGCTTTACCGTGTTAGCCCTGTGCCCCCCTGTGCAGTGCCCATCACAGGACCTCTTACCCCCAGGTGCTTAGGAAACATGGAAGACTGGATTCGGGCTTCCTAAGACTGTGTACCATGAAGCCCTGGGTGCGTGAACTTTGTCCCCAAATGAACATGTTAATAAAAACCCCACTTAATAAATCATTTAATAATTAGCAAGCTGACATAAACATGGAGAGCTGTTTCTATTTTTTCACACTGTAGACATGCTCCTAGAACAGTGATGGCGAACCTATGACACACGCGAACTCATTTTTTTGGTTGATTTTTCTTTGTTAAATGGCATTTAAATATATAAAATAAATATCAAAAATATAAGTCTTTGTTTTACTATGGTTGCAAATATCAAAAAATTTCTCTATGTGACACGGCACCAGAGTTAAGTTAGGGTTTTTCAAAATGCTGACACACCGAGCTCAAAAGGTTCGCCATCACTGGCCTAGAATCTACCAGAGCAGGTTAGTATCTGGATCTGACCAAGGAATTGTAAGGTGTCGAAGTAAAACCAAATCAGGTTGAGAGATCTGGGTCGTTGTCTGCATATTAACAGTTGGCAATTTTCCACATAATCCGCCATTTCAACCCTGTCGGCCGTAACTGTATTTCTAACCGAACAACAAGTTGCTTTAACGTATTAGGCAAATGGAGGCCTAACACAGTTAATGGCTTTATGGCCAGATTAACTTAAGTATTAAAAAATCATATCTGACAGTGACGTAATGAGCATGGTTATGAAAAGATGTTACGAATGTAGAATGCTCTCCTCCCGCGTTAATCTGCGGTAACCGCGGCCTATGCTGACTTCATCACCTGTCACCTGAGCATGGCGGCGGTTGAGTGGAGTTCTTTGCTGCGTAGCTAGGCGATGTGTTTCTGAAAGTCTCCAGGCTCCCTGTGTTTTCCGTGCACGTGTAATTGGTGTGCGAGTCAGTGGAAACGTGGCATGAAGCCAAGGGAAGCTGTCATACATCACGGGCAAAGCGAGGCCCTCTGTCTGCACCGCAGACCCAAGATGAACACGGGGCCGCGTGGAGGGTGCGCTGTGGCGGGTGGGGAAGGTGGTTTTTAATCTGCACGTGAGCTAGATTCCTGATGGCAAGTCGCACAGGAAACCCTGCTAATGAGTAGGCCGCGTGTGCAATCTTTTCCTTCTTCTTCCTTAAAGTGAAATGTAAAATGTCAGGCAACTACCCGTGGCTGACTCCAGGGACGGGGGAGAGCTAATGATTAGTCTTGTGTTTACAATTAAAGTCTGATTTCTTTTCCTAATTTTGGTTGACTGGCCAGTGGTCCTCTGGACTCCTCAGCGGCCTTGTGGATCCTAAATAGATTCTGCTTCGACTCCCAGTGACCACGCAATTAAAGGACCTCCGATCGCTACCCCTTAATTGTGTTTATGTTCATTTTCTCTAGGCCTTTGTTCTATAATCTACTTCTAGTACCGTCAGAAATTTATAATTTTGTGTTTGTTCTTTGGTGATATACCACCCCAATTTCCCAATATAGCCCTTCTTTATTGCAGACATAACAACAACTACGGAAATTACCAAGATGCCCGCATGATAAGGGTTTGGTAACCAGCTCCAGCCCTGGCCTGACGGGATGAATGCCTTGATCCCTTTGCACTTAACCTCCTAGGTTTAGTTAAAGACTTTGTCTTCCAAAGTGAGGTTCTCTTTGTGTTTCCTCTGGGAGTCTGTGCGTGAACTCGAATGGTCAGGTGGCTGGATGATGGAGGCCAACCCTGTCCTTTCGGCCACGGAGGGTCCACTCTTGGGAATATTTCCCGTCCCCCCATTCTCCCTTCAGGGCCCGATTCCCTGAGCCTTCCTGGGTGATGGTTAGTTAAGCTGATGATGGAAGAGAGTTAAGGGGGAGGCCCCAGGGCAGGCAGGACAGGTGCCCAGGGGTTTCTGAGGAGTGGCCTGGGGGGCACCGAGAAGATTTGGGGCGTAGGCGGCGTTGGGTGGGAGGTTCGAGGAGAGAGGGCTTTCTCTTGCGCGAGGAGAAGGTCCATTCTAACAGTGACCTCTAACACGCTCCCAGCCCCCGAAGAATCGCTCTGTTAGTGACTAATTAAGGCTTTTTCTGAAAGCAGCCAGGAAAGCAACCTCACCGTTGGGGATTTCAGGCGCACAAGCGCCGCGTGTCTGGCGGGGCCTCTCACAGCCCGCCTGGCCCTCAGGCTCGGAGAGAAGTGGCCCTCGACCCTCCATCTTCCCGGTCAGAAGGGCTGAGGCGGAGGCAGGCCCAGCCCTCAGGGCAGAGGAGCGCAGCCCAGGAGGAGCCGGCGCCAGCGGGACCGCCAAGGCCCTGAGTTCCTTTTCCTTCCTCTTTCCCTGGTGACTCGGAGGGAAAAGGCACTGATAGGGGCCACCCCAACCCCCAAGTAAAGGAAAGAATGTGTCATGCAAACCCAAACTCATTTCATTTCCTAACAGCCCTGCTTCCTGGTAAACCCCCCTCATAGGCGTGGGCCAGGACGGGGGTGAGGTGGGAGGGGTTCGCCTGACCTTGCAGGGTGGCTTCTGGGGCAAACAGGAATCAGCACTGTGAGCGCCCCCCACTCCCCCCCTCTCCCCCCCTGCAGGAGGCACCTAATGACTGTGAAGCGCCCGGGGCTGGAGGCAGCAGAGCTGAAGTGGAATCCGGGGAGAGGGGTGGTTGCTGTGAAAATGGGCGAAGCTGTAAAACACACTTGCAGGCGGGAGATGAGCAGAGAACGGGCTCCTGACCAGAGCAGGTAGGAAGACAGCCCGCGGGGGACGCCTCTGCCAACCACGGAGGCCTTTGGAGATTTCAGAACCAGGCAGTTCCAAGTCAGGTAATAGCAGCGCCACCTGATGCGTTTAACAATACCCACCAGCGGCTCTCTCTCCCCTGACACCGTTCTCCTTCCCTCTGCTGCCCCGCCACCAGGTGAGCCCTCTCGGAGGGCGGGACAGGTGCCCAGGGGTTTCTGAGGCGTGGCCTGGGGTGGCACCGAGAAGATTTGGGGCGCAGGCGGCGTTTGGTGGGAGGTTCGAGGAGAGAGGGCTTTCTCTTGTGGGAGGAGAAGGTCCCCGGGCCAGGGGTGGCGGGAGGGGCGTGTGCAGAGCTGGGGCGCAGGGGTGGGGGGCCGCAGAGGGTTCTGGTCCTGCGCCCTGAGTCCCAGGGGCAGGTGGTCAGTGCCATCCCCAGAGGCTTGCACAGCTTTGCAGGGACCCTGAGCCACAGTGGCCCCCCACAGAGCAAAGGGTTCCCGTGTCCCCCGAGGCCCTCGGTTGCTGCGGGGCGCCAGGGGGCCCAGGGCAGAAAGGGGTGCAGAACCCACACTTGGGGCTTCCTGTGGCACCGCCCGGGGGCAGAGGGTGCATTCCAAAGGGGCTGGGCCGAGGCCGCCTTGGAGGAAGGCGCCATCGATGAGGACATTGAGTTAATATAAGAAACGTTTATGATGGGGGGGAGGTTGGGGTTATTGGGGGGATGAGGACACATTCATAATACCTTAACCAATAAAGAAATTAAAGCTAAAAAAAGAGAAAAGTTTATGAGAGTAAAGTTGCGGACCATTTTCTGTGCCGGCCGCGGGTGGAGCCGGGATTTCCAGGCCCGAGAGCGTGCACCGGGGACGGTTATGGTCCCTCAGACAGAGGAGAGCCGATGTGAGGCGGAGGCCAGGGCCCGGGCAGGGAGCTGGTGGCCAGAGAGGAAGCGGACACGTGGAAGTGAGTGGCATTTGGAAAGCCGGGTGGGCTGTGCAGAAACCACGTTTCAAAGGGCGTCACCGACTCCTCAAGCCCCAGTTAGACCCAGAGAAAGTAGCAGAGGGAGGAAGGAGAGGAGGGGTTGTGGTGGGTGGACAGCAGAGGGAGGGAGCCTTGTTGGGAGCCAAAGAAGAGATGAAATTCAGGAGAATTTTCTAGAAGAAAAGGAAGATGTAACCTTAAGGGCTCTAGCTCCGTTCCTGAGAGTTGGGGCTGGAAGGACATTCTTAGGCTCTTTGGGAAGACAGGCCGAACCCACACAACACACAGGCCCAGGCCTTGTGGAGGGGCTGGAGCCCGGTTTCTTGCCCTCTTGTAAAAAGCGCACACGCAATTTTTACCAAATATAACCACGTACAATAAGCGGTTTCATTTCAATCTATCAAAAGGGAAGTTTCTTTAGTTCATTCTAACAAGTATTTTCTGATTGAACCCCAGGTGGAGGAAGAAATATAGACAAAGCTTTCCATGCTAATTACCAGTGGCAGGTACCTGTATTTAAAATTGACAATTAGGGTTTTTCTACACAAAACCCCAATGCCCCCTTCCCCAGCAACCCCAGGTGCTGCAGTTCCGTGGCTTGCCAGTTAGAAGCAGTGTCACTGTTGTCAAGGTCCCTTTGTTCCGGTAGCTTTGCTTCTACTGCACTTTGTCTGACGTGCAGAAGTTCAGTTTTGGTAGGAGTATGTCCCAAGTTTCAAACTGTCACTTAAAATTTTTTTTTAATATATTTTATTGATTTTTTACAGAGAGGAAGGGAGAGAGAGAGTTAGAAACATCGATGAGAGAGAAACATCGATCAGCTGCCTCCTGCACACCTCCTACTGGGGATGTGCCCACAACCCAGGTAAATGCCCTTGACCGGAATCGAACCCGGGACCTTTCAGTCCACAGGCCGACGCTCTATCCACCGAGCCAAACCGGTTTCGGCACTTTAAATTTTTTAAAAGTTTCTTTCATTTTATTTATAAAAGGAAAGAACCAGTGCTTCACCATTCTGCATCTCCGACGGCTTTGGCAAATATATAATCTCTTCCATTGAGATTCATAATGCCGTCCTTGAGTAGAAATCTCCATTTGTTTTTATTTCTGAATACCTTCTCAAATTGGCACACAACCACATGTTCAGTATCAAAGACTTCCTGTCCTTCCTCATCGCTCAGATCATCTTCACTATTGAGGGGCTCCTCTGCTACCTGCCCACCTTCCGCTCCATCTTCCTCTTTGTCTTCCTCCTCATCGTCATCATCGTCTTCTTCCTCATCTTCATCTTCTTCCGATGACGTATCCCCAGTTCCATCGACTTGCAATACCAGCGGGGCCCGTTGTTGGGCAGGCCGGGCCTGTGGTCGCTGTGGGCCAGTCGTAGTTACCTGCGCCGCTGCTGGTGTAGGTGCCGCCGCCGTTGTAGGTATGACTTGAGTCTGATTTCCTGTAAATAAGATTTGCTGGGGCTGGATGCTGACACCTGTCGGTGCTGAAGTCCCTCCAGGAAGAGGGGCCAAAACCTGTTTTATGACAAGAGCCTGTCCTCCACCAGGCTGCATTGGTGGTATAACCTGTTGTTGTAGAACCACGGGCTGCTGAGGCTGAACAATATACCGAGCGCCATTGGCGGCTCTGACCACTTGAAGAAGCTGGCCTGAATTTGTCAATATCTGTTGGACAGGAGTCACCCCTGCAGGGAGTGCTAAGGTGGCAGCGGTAGCAGCAGCACTCGTGTTTGATGCCTTCATACGCTGTATCAGCTGAGCACCAGGAGCAATAACTTGTGGTGCTGCAGGAATAAGGACCCGCGGAGTCTGCGCTCGAGGAGGTGCTGTAGGCTGTGGTTGAGCTCGCTGCTGCTGCTGCTGCTGCTGCTGGTGATGCTGCTGCTGCTGTTGAACTTGCAATAGGAGCTGCTGCTCTTCTGAAGGACATCTATCGAGCGCCCTAGACTGCATTAGTTTATTCTCCCATAGAGTTTTTAGTTCCATCAGAACTTGCTCATCGACTCCATCATCCAAAAAGATGTCTCTCACATCATTAATAACATCTTCGATCACGGAGCTGTATAATTTAGACACTTTAGACACGGTGTTTGTATTTGCCAAGTTCGCCATTTCCACACACAACACAAACAAGACGGGGGGGCAACCCCGAGAAAACAAGCTAAAAAACAAAACCAAAGGGGGAAAAAAAGAAAACAAAACACCGGAGGGTGACCCAAGCAAGCCACCTCAAGACGGGGAGGGGGGAAATGGTAAAACAAAATCGGATCCTGAAGTAGAGGGGAGCGGTGAAAGGAGGGAGGGGGCAGTCCCCCCGAAGCTCAAAACCTCAAGAATCGCCCTTTAAAAAAAAAGCCAAGACCCTCGAGGGGTCCAGGGAGTGTTGCCCGCCCGGCGCCTAGGAGGGAAACCACCACCTGGTCGTCGCTCCCCACGCCGCCGCTGCCACCGCCGCTCCTGTTCTGGTGTTAGATGTTGGGGTCCAGCCCCAGCAGGTCCAGAGGTTCCCAAAGGTGTGGACGGAGTCAGGGAAGAAGGAATGACATGACATTCAGTTGATCACCATAGCCAGGTTCTCTTGCCAGGTCCTCCGGCCAGGTTCTCCAGCCAGGTTCTGTCTTTCTTGTCCTGTTACATCTGTATTTATACCAGTTGATTTTAATCCTATCCATTCTATTCCAAAGGTTAGGGCGTTTGTTAATCTAGTTCTGTTGAGTTTAATCCTATCCATTCTATTCCAAAGGTTAGGGCGTTTGTTAATCTAGTTCTGTTGAGTTTAATCGTATCCATTCTATTCCAAAGGTTAGGGCGTTTGTTAATGTAGTTCTGTTGGTTTTAATCCTATCCATTCTATTCCAAAGGTTAGGGCGTTTGTTAATCTAGTTCTGTTGAGTTTAATCCTATCCTTCTATTCCAAAGGTTAGGGCATTTGTTAATCTAGTTCTGTTGAGTTTAATCTTGTCTAGGTTAATCTCTGTGTTCCATTATAAGGGCTATTTCAAGGTCACTGCTCTACTGATAAGCTACAAGGAAGTGACTGAAGGAGATTATCCTACCCAGTAAAGGTTATGTCCTCCCAGCCTCGCTGCTTGCCTTCCCTGGGACTGCCCTGTGTCTGTGGGTCTCCAGGGGTACAGGCTTTGGTGCTTTCCCTGGCGGGCAGACCCCTGGGGATTTGGGCCCAACAAGTCCCAAATTTATTGCCAACAGCCTTAGTCCAAGTTCTTCATAAGTAGTTCATGGTATTTCTGTAACACTAGGGGGTTTCACTGATTTATTCCCTTCCTTAGTCCTGTTAATCCCTAACTCCAGGGAAAAAATCCCTACCTGGGGAAACAACCTTTCTTGGGGTGATGGCCTTGGTCAGTTAGAACACATAGTGCTAAGGAGGGGAGCAAACATTAAGAACAGTATGCCAGGTCCCCTGAAACATATACTGTGCAGATGTTTCTTCCCTGCAGCAACTGTTGGACCGGCTTCCAGCAGAGCCCGTGAGCTGGGGAGATGGGCCTTGAACTCAGAACACTGCCCAGCCTCAGAGGGGCAATGTGTGAAAGGTAGTTCCAAGAACTTGGGGAATTACAGCTTCCCCTTTTTCGTTTTGTTGTAGAAAGCATGAACTTTACATGGTAGACTACAGAGAGCCATCGCCGGTCAGGGCCCAAGGGAGGCGGGACGGAGGGATCTCGAGGAAGGACCGGCATGTGCTGATCTTGACTCTTGGCTTCTTAACTCCTGAGACTTGCTTGCACCCGGCGCCCACCCAGGAGAAGGGAGTGGACTGAGCTGGGGGGCCTGCCACCCACAGGCCCACCGTCTTGGAGCTGGACACTGATGGGAAATGAGGCTCACCTTGGCAACAAGTCTTGCCTGTGGCCAGACTCCCCTGGAGGACGGGACTGTGAGCGAAGGAGAGAGGCTCCTGGATTAAGTGTCCCCAAGACGAGGGAGGCAAGACAGTTGCTCCAGAAAAGAGCTCACGGCTGAGCCTGGGGAGGCCGGCGCCCACTCTGCCCCGGACCTGGTGTGGGAGAGAACCAGGCGTGTGGAACACCAGCTCCGGGACAGGGACCCCGCGGCTGGGCCCTGGGGGAGCGCATGTTTCCTTTGTAC
>NW_005871623.1:143125-156030 GCF_000147115.1 Myotis lucifugus
GGGGGGGGGGGGGTATAACCCCCTCTTGGGGGCCCCAGGGGGTTTTCCAAAGAGGAAGTCCCTCCCCGGGGGGGGGGGATTTTTTTTTTTTTGGATGAGGGGATTTTTTGCCCGAAAGACCGTAAAGAAATTTTGGCCCTTGCCAGGGTTGATTTCAGGGGAGGGCCCTGGACCCATTCCCTAAGAACTTTCCTACCGGGGGGCCTCCTTTTTTCTAAAAAAGTAAAATTAAATTTTTTTTTTTCTTTAAGCCCGTGGGTTTGCAAAACCGGCTCTCGAGCCACATGCGGCTCTTCGGCCCCTTGAGTGTGGCTCTTCCACAAAATACCATGTGCGGGCGCGCACGTACAGTGCGATTGAAACTTCATGCCCCATGCACAGAAGTCGTATTTTGTGGAAGAGCCACACTCATGGGGCCAAAGAGCCGCATGTGGCTCGAGAGCCGCGGTTTGCCGAGCCGCAGTTTGCCGACCACTGGCTTAGGCAATGTTAGTTTTCGGTAGCTTTCCACCACGTTCTTTGCCAGTTTTTGTATTAAAGCACGCCGAGGAAAAAGCTGAAATTCTGCATTGTTTTGGCTGTAATTACCATTCTTTTTCACTTAATTTATGTAAAGAGAAAAAGAGATGGTTTCCTAACTCCAGAAAAATGTCCTTTTTTTTCCTTCTCTCCCTCCCTCCATTTCTTCTTTGCTCTTTGAATTATTTAAAATAATGTCAATAAAGTAAAAGCCAGTGGGTTTAATATTACCTTGTTGAATTAATTTATATTCATTTTCAGCTAACAAATGAACAGTGAGTAAAGTTTCCTATAATAAGCAAATAAGCATAGTTATTAACCTCAAGGTTATGAAATGAAATATCACTTATAAACCAGAACCTCGCAGGAGAACTCCTTGAAAATGGCCGACCCAGGGTTCAAGTTTGCAGCGATGAGACGGTGCTCACGCATAAAGACGATAAGAAAGAGCCTTCACTTCAACTCGGGTGGTATTTATGTGCTTAGTGTGAGTTGCGAATACTCTGCATTACTTATCTTCATCTGAGCTTTCACCGTGGGCACCCGAGTTTTAAATATCCTGCCGTCTCCCCCTTATCTTCATCGTAAACGGTGCAGGGCTCGCGCAGCGATTTGTGTTCGCAATATTCTCTCAGTCTCCTGCTGCTGGAAGCTGGGATCTCTATTTTAACTTGAGTGGGATTGAGACTCTGGTTAGGAAGCTGGGCTTATACATTCTACGGGTCACAGGTCGTCATCTTTTTCTCGGCGATTTGCAAGGGAACGTCATGTATGAACACATTAGCCCTTTGTCGTGTGTGCTGCAAACATTTTGCTCTATGTGCTGTTGGTATGTTGACCCTGCAATCATTTTTGCTTTAGAGAATTTTTATGTTGTCAGATGTACAATCTTCTGATGTTATCGTTTCTGGCTTTCTCCTAGTATATATGGTTAAAGAGACTTCCTTCCCACCAGGGTTATAAAAGCAATGAACACATTTTCTTCTATTATTGTCATGGCTTCAGAGGTAACTTTATAATCTTTGATTCGTCTGGAACTTATTGTGGCATAAAAATAAGTTAGGAGTCTAGGCATATTTATTTGGGAAATAGGTGGTCTACTATTTCGATAAAATTTACTGGGTTTATCTTTCTCTACTCCTTCGGTGCCACCGTAACCCCACACTCGTGTTCACATCTCCTGGTTCCACCCGTGGAATTTATATTCGATGTCACGCATCTGTCCAGCTGGGTACTGGCGCCACCTCTCACTTTAACGGCGACTGCGGCTTTAAGGGCATTATGATAATCAGTAGGAAAAGCTCTCCCAGGTAATCCTACCCTTCAAGGGATGGCTTGGCCCTTCTCGCATCATGTTCTTTCAGGTTGCATAAACAGCGCTTACCTAGAGAAGAGGCATAAAACAAATAAAAATAAAAGAGAGAAAAATAGTGTGTACTACAGCAGGCATTAAAAAGTTAATTAATCGATAATTTCCAGGAAAACAAACTGCATAACCAAGTCAAACCTCAGGGACACGTGGGCTGAGGCTGGGCAAGCTCCTGCCTTCCACCTCACCGCACGCCGAGGCCGCCCTGGTGCCGGGCCAGCGCCCACCCTCCAGCCTGTCCCCGCCCCCCCCCCGACGGCGAACGCAGCTCGTGACAAAGCGCCCCGGAATGTCAGTGACGTTTTCATGGCTGTTACTCACGACGTAGCTGGGAGACATGCTTTCTTTCCCGTCTCTGGCTCCCACGTCACGCAGTGCTTTGCTGTGTGTGCCCTGGTTCACACCACCCTTCCACTTCGCGGGTCCTGCCTGGACAGTCCATGATGCGAAGGCCCACGTCACATACAGCTCAGCCCCTTCTCAAAGCGGGTTCCAGCACAGAGACCCTTCGGGCTGCTCTGCAGAGAAAATAAGGTTCCCTGGACAAAGGAGTTTGGGAAACAACAGGTGAGATGGACATGTGCAAACAGACATATCTATTTGCAATGCGAGGTTTCTTAGAAAACTGCCAAGTCCTCTAATAAAGGCCTCACTAGACCTGCCCCAGTGTTTTCCAAACTTACTTGACCAGGGAAGGTATGTTCCCTCTGGACAGTGTACTCATAGGACACCGTTGGGACGTGCTGAGCTGCCAGAGTGGCCCAGTGACCGGCTGGGGGTGGGTGGTGCAGAGCCCCGAGCAGCTCCCAGGCCTCTGGCTTTGATGAGTGCAGCGTTAGTGTTGTCGAGAACAGACGCGGGGGCCATTCTAGACTCATTGCGTGTCGGTGCCTCTGGCGGGTTGCGTGGAGATGGTCAGCGGGGGGTGCGCAGGCCTGGGCCCAGGCGGGAGGTCAGCCCCGAGGAGCGGTGGCACCACGCGTCCTCTGGATTCCAGAGTGCCGTCTGAAAGGCCCATGGAAAAGTGCACGGATGTTCCCTGAAGGGTAAGCAGTACATCACTAACACCATGGAACCTCAGTAGCTTGCTTTCTTGCAAAGCACAGGTCAGGCCCCTTAGGGATGGAAAGGAGAATGAGGGTTTTGAGTGGAGGGCAGCGAAGAAACAGTCTGAAGTGGTGATTTCCACTTTAGAGTCTGGGCCTCTTTTACTTACTTTGTAATCCTTACCCGCGGATATTTTTCCACTGATGTTAGAGAAAGTGAATAGAGAGGGAAAGACAGACAGAACATCGGTGTGAGAGAAACACATCGATGGGTTGCTTCCTGCACGTGCCCCGACCAGGGCCTGGGCTTGGGAGGAGCCTGCAACCCAGGTACGTGCCCTTGACCGGAATCGAACCCGGGACCCTTCGGTCCACAGGCCGACGCTCTGTCCACTGAGCCTAATCAGCCAGGGCTGGGCCTCTCTTTAATGCTAATTTTTTTCAAACCTTCCCACTGTCCGCACATTCTGGGCTTACTATTCTTTGATTGAGAAACTATGTCCCGACCAAAACTCGAGTGAATGACCTCGGAGAGGAAGGAGCGTGCCCTGAGGGAGCAGTGAGTTTGCTCAGCTCGCTGCCCGCAGCGCTCACAGGGACTCAGCCCGGACCCCTGCTTCCAGCCCCATGGACTCGGGCAGACACCGTACTCCCACTCTACAGGCTCCTGACAAAGTGGAACCAGAAGCCGCGGGGGGAGAGAGGCCGGCACAATTTGTAGGTCCAGCGTCTGGCGTCTTTCCAGCCTGGGACCATTTTAACCAAAACTGCGCTCTCTGCCTGGCTCCCGTCACTAACCAGGCGGCTTCCCAGGAGCTCCCTGCCTCCGTGGCCTTAACTATCACAACGGGCGATAGCAGTAGCTCTCCTCGCCTCCTCGGCCAGGAGCAGGTCAGGAAGAGAAATGGCTGTGAAAGCCAGAGGAGGGGAAAGTGCTCTGAGACGCGGGTTTCACGGCTGCATTCTAATGTGGCTCTCCGCTGGGCGCTGGAGGGAGCAGCCCCCCGGGAAGGGGGCTGTCATCAGGCTCGCCCTCGGGTGGCTCCATTTAACCTGGCGCTCAAGTTGATTAGCGTATTGTCTGGAGATTGCAGGAACTTCAAGCTCTGCTCCAGCTTTCCCCTTTTGATATAATTTTAATGAGATTTCCCCCTTTCTTCTATCGCATGGCAGGCGACCGCGAGAATAAATATAAAGAAGTTTTTAAAAATGCAGGAAACAGGAGTGCCGGGGAGATGGAAAACGCAGGGGGTCCGGCGGGGGACGGGCGGAAGGCTGTTCTCAGATCCGCACGGGTCTCCTGACGGCTTGGCAATTCCTGGGGGCACGTCCTCATGTGCCAGGCGCTCGGCAAGATAAGAGAGGACGCCGACCAAGGCTGCTGCGAGAAACGTCTTTTTAAAGAGTTTAGAAAGTGCCACATCCCCTACAAGCAGCTTCCTCTCTGGCCTGGGCCTCCGGGAGTTTTCTCTGTGTTGTACAAGCCGGGCGAGTCCGGCCTCTCCCCGCACGACGGCCTCTAGTTCTCTCGTGTGCGATGCTTGGAGGGGCATGGTTTCCGTGCGGCCCATCAGGTAACACGGAAAAGCCATGGTTCCGGAATTGAGGTTGTTAATCTGCATTAATCGAGCCGACCTTCACCATAGTAACTGTCCCTGACCAGCATGTCACTAGCTGGGAGGGTTGGTTCGTTTTCCTTTCCTGGGAAGGAGTGTGTGTGTGTGTGTGTGTGTGTGTGTGTGTGTGAGAGAGAGAGAGAGAGAGAGAGAGAGAGAGAGAGAGAGAGAGAGAGTGTGTGTGTGTGCACGTGCACACATGTGCGCATGTGTGTATGTTGAAGCGTGGAGCAGGAGTGGAGTCGCTCGTTAAGGCCAGTAGCTTGGAGCAGTTAGGCTAGAATTTGAACCCCAGTCTGAGTCTTAGTCAAGCTCTTCCCCGTACCAAGTTGACTCAGAGGTGGCACAAGTTCCTACTCGTGTTTCCCCTCGGAAGGGGCTGCCTGGGGCTGGGCGCAGGGAGCCGATCGCCGAGAGTCGAGGCAGGAGAGGCTGGGCGAGCGCGTCCCATAGGCAGGGCGTGTGCCCTCCCTCGGTGAGGGGCCCTCCTGCACCGCCTCCCCATTCACTGCCCGAGGCGTCTTTCTGGGCAAGTCCTGGGGCTCGGGGAGAAGGAGGAGAAGCAGAACATGTGTGAGCACAGAGAGAACGCCCTCGGGCCTGGACATCCGAGATGGGAAGGTAGGGTCCCCAATGACCTGGGAACCACCCCCGCCCCCACCGCCCCAACATTCCATAAATTCTCTCATCACCCGATGGTTAGCGGTTTGTTTCTGTACAGGAGTGAGTCTATTTGGGGCGGAACCTTCCGGGAACTGAGTGGAGTCCTTTTTGCTGAAGCAGGACAGCCTGTCCCTGGGAGGAAGGCGCTGTGTTCCCATGAACTGGGGAGCTACCGCTGGTGTAAGGACAGCCGCTGGTCCTACCAGGACAGGGACAGCCTGGGTAGAGTGTGGCCAAAGGAGTGGGCAAAGGCTGCCCCTGCAGACGCCATCGGGACACCAGGGGCACATCCCGGGCGTGGGGGAGTCAGATCATGGACGATTCGTGGCCAGGGGTGTGGGCACGACGTTCACCAGGGCACTGTCTGCTTTTCTCATTATTTAGGAAGAACTTTAGGGCTTTCTCCCAGGAAAGAAATGACTCTGACGTGACTAACTTTGCTCTGCCGAGTTTTCTCACTGTTTCCTGAGCCGCTCATGGCTGCCAGCACCGGCCCATCGTCAGCTCACATCCTCAGAGTGTTCGGTACTAAGAGGCCGGCTCCCCTGGCTCCAGGCGCCAGCCCAGCGGCTCGGCCCTGACGGTACATGAGAATCCCCGGAGGGACTATTAGCAGCGCCGACGGCTGGGCTCTGCCCGCGGGGAACCTGGTTTAATTGGTCGAGCTGGGACCCTCGCACTGGAATTTTCCAACGGCTCCCCGAGGGTCGTCAGGAGCAGCCGGCACGGAAGGGCTGCTCGGATGGTTGACTCATCCTACACGCCCGCCAGCTCCCCCGGCGCCGGGCTGTGCCAGCGCTCAGGTGGCGCCGTGTGCATTCGAGGGAGCTGCCCTCTGCCGCCCGGCAGCGCAATGTGCTGCCACTCCGGCTGGCACAGCCCCGAGGGCGCAAGGCTCGGGGAGCAGGGCCCCGTCCCCACCGCTCGCAGGTCAGTCCTGGTGGCTTCCGGTCTCAGTCCCCTGAGCCTCCTGGTTTGGTTCCGTTGCTCCTCAGGGTCTCTCCTGGCCTTGGCCTTGGGCAAGCGGCACCCGGTAAGGACATTCAGGAGAAACGTCTGCAACGGGCGTCTGGAAGCTCGACGGATCTTCTCAATCGAACTCACAGAAAGCTTTAAAAACAACCACTTGACGTTTCTGAAATTGTCCCAAGGGCACAAGCCCACAGGGACACACTGATTTTAGAAAAGCTAAGTCTCTGTCAGACGAGGAGTTGTGGCGTTTGAGCCCCAGCCCATGCGTCCCTTTCCCACTCAGCTCAGTGTGATGGACGCCCGGCTCCGTCCTGCTGGGGGCTGGGTGCCCCCTGGCAGCGTCTGCCCTGAGCACCTGGGGGGCTCCCTGCTCTCCCGCTGCCCTTGCTGGCAGGCGAGCCTCGGACACTGGCTCCTGGAGCCTGGTCACTGGCTGTAAAGCAGCGGAGGGACCGATGGGAGAGGCCTGGTGGCCAGCTGGCCGATGCCACCGCTGGAACCCGGGGAGCCCTGCACCCACCCCAGGTGGTCAGTGAGGGCGCCGTTCCCTGGTCTGCCAGCTGGAGAGTCACCCGCAGGGGCCGACCTTCCCAGCTGAGGCCGAGACCCGCGGAGCAGAGACAGAAGCCTCTGCTGCGTGCGTACAGCGGATGGTCGTGGTTTGACCCGGAGTCGGAGGGGCTGCTACGCGGTAGGTCACCCGAGTGGCTCCGGTGGCGATGGGACTGTGGCACCTGAGGGAGCCCGCAGCCCCCTTCCTGGCTTCCTGGATGAGGAGAGCAGGTCCGGGCCTGGTCCACAGAACCCCCTGGTGGGCTTCTCCGTGGTTCCATCCCCTCTGCATGTGAGTCACAGCGCAAGCCCTGGGCTCCTCAGTGCGGCCGAAGATCCGAAGGCAGAAAAAAACGTGCTTTTAATTATTTGCAAAACATCGCTATTTGGCTGGAAAGCATTACTCCAGAACTCGTCTCATTTTTGTCCCCGTAAGAGGTGCATAGTATACAGGACCGGCTGGCAAACCAGGAAACCTGGGCTGGAGTCCGGCTGCAGGGTCCGGAGCCGCCATTTCAATCCCGCAGCCTGGGGAACGTTCTAAATCCCCAGGGTTTCCGACTGGGCCGTTGTCAGAACCCTCCCAGGGCTAACCTTTGAGATGACTCCCGAAGGCCCGGTAGCTTCTAAGTTTTCCTGCCTTTGGGACAGAATTTGGCACCGTCTTCCCGTATTTAGTTTTAGCACACCCTTGGGCCCAGGAGTTTCCCTGGTACACACCTAGCCAAGAGGAGGCTTGCATATGTTCACGAGGTAGTTCAAGGTGTTTGTGATTGTTTGACATCAGAAAATGTTAGAAGCAACCTAAATCCATAGGGCAGCGATTCAATAAGCGATGACACATCTTTTTTGTTTGTTTGTTTTTCATGTCACCAATTTTCAATGGGCTTTTCCTTTACAAAAACACCAGACAATCATGCCACGCGGCCAGCATGGGATGCAATCCTGGGCCACAGATCTGCACACTCCTCTGCAGCTGGTCCTGCGGTGGCAGAACCTTTCATTTCCCCTTTACTGTTTACTAGGACCCCCGCATTATCTCCAAAATAAAGAGACACGCCATCTTTTCTGCGGTGTGACTTTCGTCGTCGAATTACCGGCGCTGGATGCACCTGCTTTCTGAGCTCTGGTTTGCCTTCTTTGACTGTGGCATCACCATGTCACCTGCACCGGCAGCCGGAGTCTGATCCCCTTCACAGAGATAATATACAGATTTTTGGCTCCTGTGTTGTCAGCACAGGTGATCACGGCTCTGAGCGGAAGACCCAGGGAAATCCGGAATTTCGCCCCGGAGGACCCGCCACGTCCTCTCTTCGCGGCATCTTGGACGCCCGAAAAGGATCGTGATGACGCGTCTTATCGTCAATGGCACGCGATGGCGAAGCCGGGACGAGAGAGGCCTGTAGGCCCCAGTGAGGAAATGTTGTCAACACCGAACGTTAAGCGAAGGAGCCGTGGGCAGAGCGGCTCACAGAGGAGGATCCTGTTTTTGTGCAAAACCCCAGGCTGCTGTTTGTGTCCCTGCAAAGGCTTGGGAGACGCACAGCGCAGGCTGCAAGCTGGTTTCTGGGCCTTTGATCACGTTCTAGGGAACCGGAAACGCTCGTTTTCAGCAAAGAGCTCCAGTTTCATCCTTATTTCAGAGGAGGGGGTGCTCACGGCCTCTTCTTGTTTTGGGGGACAGCGGGGTAAACGGGGAGGTGGAATAGAAGCGTGTCCTCGATTTAGGCACTTCGGTGCCATTTAAAATGTTTACGGAGTGTATTCATGTATAATTAAATACATACATACAAGTTTGTCATCTGCTGTGAATTTGACTGCTACTTTCTGAAACCAACGTTTTGGGTTCAGAAAAAAAGAATTTCTAAACATCCGTGAAGTCCCTATTTTTTAAAAAAACATATTTTTATTGATTTCAGTGAGGAAGGGAGAGGGAGAAAGAGTTAGAAACATCAATGATGAGAGAGAATCATTGATCGGCTGCCTCCTGCACGCCCCCTACTGGGGTTCAAGCTCGCAACCAGGCATGAGCCCTGGGAAATGGAACCCAGGACCTCCTGGTTCACAGGTCGATGCTCAACCACTGAGCCACGCCGGCCGGGCTTTATGTATTTTAAAAGTAAGTTGGGAGACAATCTACATTGTCTGTTGGTGATAAGAAGGAAATAAACATGACACACAGTTCGCACTTCCCCTGACTCCCACTGGCTGTAAGCCTTCAAGGTGTGAGCCCTAAGAGTTGCCGGCCAGGTAGACGGCAGGAGCAATCGGGGTGACGCTCTGTCTGCTGTTTAATTAAACTGTAATAAGAAGCAAAACAAATTAAACATCGGCGCTACTGCAAGTGCCACCGAGTGTGGACAGGGATGCTTTAACATGATGGCTTCCCGAGGATATTTTACGTGGACAAAGGGAAAATGTGCCAACCTCGCCGTTCACGTCCTTCCTTGAAAGCACTCCTGTGCGGTACCCGTGGACGCAGTGCTGTCGGAGGCGGCGAGCGTTTAATCAAGAGTAGAGAAGCCAGAGGTGGCAAAAGAAAGGAAACGTAAAGACCCGCTCTCAGTGGGCTCCCGGGCCTTATATTTCAGTCCATTAAAAAAGTGTCTGTAATGCATTATATTCATATGCTAAACATTTAAAGTAGAAAATATATTTTGTTACCTTTCCTTGGTTTCAGTCAACAAAAACATGTGGCCTTAGGAATGAATATGACTGTCCGTACAACACCTTGACTTACTTTCCTATCCGCCTGCTGACAAGGACCCATTGGGCTGGTGTTTGTCTTGGTTCTGATATCCAGGCACTTGCCCCTGGTACCCACTAGGGGTCATGCTGTCTCCACGGGGAAGTGGCGAGTGGGCGGGGGTGTTGCTACTGTGGTGGGTGCCGGAAGATGCCTTTGCACTGTGTTCCTCCACGTTACTGTCTAGAGCAGTTCCCAACCATTTTCGGCCACGCCCCCCAAGCATCTCTAACATCCTGATGCCCACCCCCCTGTAACATATAATTCTTATTCAAAAAGTGAACTCTTATTCACACGGCTGAAGCCTAAAAGGCCATGAACTTGGTCTAAACAAGCTTCCAGAGAACATGGCATCCATAAAAGAGAAAAATAGAAGAACTAAAAGACAGTTGAAATACTGAGGAAGACATCACTAAGAAAGTGTTAAAAAATAATCTATAATTATAAAAGCCTAAGTGACTGTTCTGACCAGCCGACCGAACAACTGGTTGACCAGTCGCTATGACGTGCACTGACCACCAGGGGGCAGACGTTCAATGCCTGGTGATCAGTGTGCTCCCACAGCCAACCTCCTGCTAACCTCCCGTGGTTCCTTCCCCCGGCTGGCCGGCCCTGATTGGCCTTGATTGGGACTGGGCGAGATGGCCCCCCATTGGCCCCGATCACTGGCTGGGCACCCCATGGGGCATTAGCACTTCCCACGCGGTGACCACCACTCGGCCGGGCAGCCGGTTGATATGAATACGGACCTGGCGCTGTGTGTGCGGCTGACTTACAGGAGGCGAAGCTGGTTGACAGGCTTGCACGGTCCCTAAATGTGTGGCAACTCTTGCCCGAAATCGGGTGGCACTCAGAACGGAGGACCCTGTGAAACAGGAATAGCAGCAGCGATGGCCACAATATTTACGTCTCGTACGGTTTACAAACTCCTTTCGCAGGCACTGTTTTAACAGGTGGTCCTCCAGTGGCGTTCACTGAGCGGGAACCCGGTGTGAAGACACCTTGCAAGGGGCCCGATGAACCCCAGGGTCCACTTGGGGTCCCCGACCGACCTGGTGACAATAGCGGAAGCAGTTCTCCAGCTTTGATAGGAGCAAAAGGGTTGCGGAGACCAGCAGCACCCGTTCTCTGGACGCACAGCTTACAGTTTACCGAACAGTTCACTTAAAATTAAGTGCATGGACCACACACGACCGTTACAGTAAAGTGACGGGTGGGGTGGGGGTCAACGCCAATCTCTCTCCACAAGGACCCAGCAAGCCCGCAAGGAGACGAGCTCTGGCCAGCTTGCCCCTGCGCTGGCCCCGCCCTCACTGCTTGCTGATCCTCTGTGTCTACCCTGGTCCTGCGTCCCCGGCAAGTCCCCCGCGTGGATCGGGGAGACGCAGAGAAGACAGAGGGACCTCGGATGCTCTGGTGGAGCTGCTCAGAGTCCAGGGCAGGCGCTCAGCCTTCACGGTCAGGTCGTTACGGCGCCAGCGGGGGCTCTTCCTCACTGGCCTGGGCACATGCTCATGCGGGACGACAGGCCACTCCACAGACTCTCTCTGCTGGAAACCTGGTGACCAAGGCTTCACAGCTCGCCCCCCACCCACCCCCCCCCCGCCCAACCCACGTCACGGAGACGGCTTCCTACCGCGCACACGGCACCCCCACCGCCAGGAGCCGCCACAGGAATTCAACAGGCCCCAAACCAGGGCCTTCTGCGCCATCACTGCGACTAGCTGAAGCCTGCGCGTTTCCCGGTCACACAAGAGTCCTGTTCTGTTTTCCTACAAAAATAGCCTGTCTGCGTGGGCCCCTGACCACAGCGGGAAGTAACTCAGTGTCTTCAGGGAATTTCTTTTTAGTTGAGGAAGACCTGGCCCACGCTGGCACTGCCCTTCGATAAAAACAGTGGCAAGGGGCTGGGACTCGTCACTTATGCATTTAGGAAACTTGCTCGAATAATCTGATTTCTAGGAAGAGAGTTTTAGGTCATCGTGTCTTAGTTTTATTTTTCAGTCAAAGTGCAGAGACAAGTCTTGTGTTTGAGAGCGAAGAGCATTGTTGGAGCAAGGATGCCGCCGGATGCCATGGGTTTGCTATGTTGGGGTCTCCTCCGCCTGTGGGCAGGGCTGGCCCTGAGCGGCTCTCAGAGTCTCGGCGTCCCAGCTCAGGATGAGATCGGGCGAGTGTGCCTGCTGCTGGGATGAGCTTAGCTCTTGACAGGAAACCCGGAGACGAGGGTTGTAGTCTTAAGTCTCCCGTTAACCCGCCTGGACACGCACATCTTTCATTTGACAAAACGTGCGTCTGTGCGTGAAACGGCGGCGCTAACCTCCCAGCCGTCAGCCTGACAGCCACGTGCTCGATCTCCCTCCGTGGGGTTTCTCGGTTTAGTTACGACGTGAGCCAGGTCTAGACTGTGCTTTGCTGTGGTCAACGGGCTGTTTTCAATTACTCTTTGGTGTGATGATGGTAGTAGTATATGCTTATTAGAGGATACTGGGGAAGTAAAACATTAAGAAAAGATCAAATATTACCTGTAATCGCACCGTCAAGATACAACTATTATGAACATTTCAGTGTATTTCATTCTATTATTTTCTCTCTCTCTCTCTCTAGCTATCTCTATACCTATATCTATCTCTATACCTATATTTGGATAGATCATCCTGTATAAACAGTTTTGTGTTCTTTTTTCACTTAACATATTAGGAACATTTTCCTGTATACTAACCGTTCTGCAATATCATGATTTTTATGGAGGGCATAATATATGTTGATGCCATTATTTATTTAACCACCTCGATTGCCGTAAAAGCAGTCTCTGATTTTTGCCGTTACAAATAGTGCTGACGTGAAATTCTTGATTCACCACCAAATGCGTCCCCCATCCAGCCTCCCCCGCCAGCAGCTGCTCTGATCAGAGCCACAGAGAGCGCCTCCCTCAGAGCCAGCCCCATTTCCCACCAGCACAGCCACCACTGGTCCTAGCTCCCAGCCCCACTTCCCACCAGCACAGCCACCGCTGGTTCCAGCTCCCAAGGTGTCCGGAGCCACCCTCTTCCCCATCTGCATGGACCAGTCCTGGGCTGTGGCCAATTCCTGCTGCAATCGCTTAACGGCTGCCCTACGCCCCCTCCTGCCCACTCCCCAGGGACCCTTTGAAACACATAAGCCAGGTCATGTCAGCCCCTGCTCTGGTGGTTTCTTACTGCACTTGCATACAATTCAAAGCCCTCCGAGCCCCACAGGCCCCATGTGACCTGTGGCCTGGCCCCCTTCTCAACCTGATGGCGTGCTGTTCTCTTCCTTTTTTTCAAAAAAGCTTTTATTTATTTTTAGAGAGAGAGGAAGGGAGGGAGAGAGAAAGAGAGAATCACTGATCGGCTGCCTCTTGCACCCCACCCCCATTGGGGATAGAGCCCACAATCCGG
>NW_005871623.1:156136-159240 GCF_000147115.1 Myotis lucifugus
ACCTGGTGGTGCATGGGCTAAGGCTCACCCAACCGAGCGGCACCGGCCGGGGCCATCCTGCTCTTTTTTCCGGTTTCCTTGCCACCTAGCCATGGGTCACGTTCTGGGCCCGCCACGGGCGGCCCTGCGTTCTTCAGGGACATTGCACCTGCCGTCCCCACCCCTGAAGGCCCTTGGCCTTGCTCTCTCCTTGGCTGGTTCCTTCTTCCCCCAGGTCTGTCGTCAATGCCATGTTCTCGGCGGGCCTCTCCTAGTGTCTGCAGAAGCTACACTTCATCACAGCCCAGTGCGCCCTTCCTCCCAGACCTCCGTGCGGCAGAGATTTATTTATTTATTTTATCTGGTATCATCTGTGTCTCCATTAGGATTAGGGAACTGGCCAAGGACAAGGGTCACGTCTGTGTTAGACACTCTGATGGCCCCGGGGCACCACCCCACGCCTGGGGAGTGATAGCCCTTCATCAAATGCCCCCAATGCAAACCCTCATCGGGAAGCCCCCATCTGGAAATGAAGACACATTTTTTGATAACATACCCAGTGGTCGGCAAACTCATTAGTCAGCAGAGCCAAATATCAACAGTACAACGATTGAAATTTCTTTTGAGAGCCACATTTTTTAAACTGAAACTATATAGGTAGGTACATTGTTATTAACTTCATTAGGGTCCTCCTAAGGCTTAGAAGAGCCACACTCAAGGGGCCAAAAAGCCGCATGTGGCTCGCAAGCCGCAGTTTTCTGACCACGGTTAGACCACTTGCTGATGGTGCTCCCAGGGTTAGTAAGGGCATTTTAATAAGTTGCCAAGAAGCAAACATTGCTATGACATTTCTGGAGGGGAGTTTTGCACTATGTACCGAAATTTTAAAAATCACAGTGAAGATATTTACGACAATATTGTTTATGGTGATGGAGAAGGGGAAATGACCGGGAGCTCCAGAACAGAGCTGAGGTCCAATCCATGACGGTCACTTCATGGAGGAGAACCTACGGGGCGCTTCACGATAATGATGTGCATCTGACGCGCCCACCCCGCCAGGCGTCCCCGCCTCCCCGCCGTGTCCTTAAGGGGAAAGAGCAGGAGACGAAGTGGGAGCCGATCCCATTAGGCACAAGGCGAGTGTCGCTTATGGACGGACGGGAACGGCCAGTCTCCCGCGACCTCTCACTCAATCCTGAGCGTGGGCATCGACGGCTGGGGAACTTGAGTCGTGTTGGTCTTTTTCTTTAAACTTTCCTTCCTCTTTGTCGCCTTTGTCCTCCTCAGCTATGGGAATGTGCAGTAATAAGTGTGTCCACAATGAGAGTGAGGCAGAGCCACTTCTGTCCGGAGGGAGAAAAATACAGTCTTTCCTGCCAACCTCCTCCAGTTCCCTCCTGAACGAGGCGCCGAGGACACGGAGACGTTGATGGGCTAGAGCTGCTGCCAGTGTCCAAAGCTCGCATCCCCGCCCAGCGAACGCCAAGGCCTCCCTTGATCCATCGCTCTGGGCACCTGAGACCAAAACCATAGCCGCCACTCTCAGTGCCTCCTCCCTGCCTGGGGGAGGGAGAGAGATGGACAGAGGGAACATGGGGGGGGAGGGGGAAGGAACCCCATGGCTTCTCTTCCTGCCTGGGAATGCATTCCGAGCAGCCTGGGGAGTACCTGTGTGAGCCTGGTGGCTGAGACAGACCCGGGCGGCTCAGGCTTCGCCAGCAAGGCTGTACGAAAGCTGTGAGGTAATTGCAAGACCCAGGGTGCTTGGGACCTAATGCAATTGAACTCCCAGACAGCTGTCATTCATTTTTGGGTAAATTTTGTGAATTAATCCCTGGCTGTCTTTTTTTTTTTTTTTTTTAACTCAGTTTCCTTTTGCACTAGACTACAGTGGTTGGCAAACTGCGGTTCACAAGCCACATGTGGCTCTTTGGCCCCTTGAGTGTGGCTCTTCCACAAAATACCACGTGCGGGCACGCATGTACAGTGCGATTGAAACTTCGTGGCCCATGCGCAGAAGTCGATATTTTGTGGAAGAGCCACACTCAAGGGGCCAAAGAGCCTCATGTGGCTCGCGAGCCGCAGTTTGCCGACCACTGCACTAGAGGAAGTTTGCCTCCGTGAGAGGTTAAACTTTTAAAACTAGTCAGGAGGCAAATCCTTTCAAAGCGTTGCATGGAAAATATTCTTTTAATTCAAATTTGGTGAGTGTTGCCCGGGTAGCAAATGAAAGATTTATTGTCAGGGACTTTCTGGCTCACAACCGAACACGGATCCGGTGGTTTATCCTGTCCTGTTGGAGGGGTTCCAGCCCCCGAGCTTTCTGCGCGGGCCAGCTATCGGCGGCGCGGCCCGGGCCTGACTGACGGATCAAAGCACGCATGTCGGGATCAGCGTGGCAGGGAGGCAGGAAGAGGAGAGGGAGCGTAGCTATTTGATGATATTTTCCTGCGGTAGCATTGCGCGGCGGCCATGGCTTTGTAGCACGGTAACCACACAAAGGTGCCCCGAGTGAGGCCGGTAGCCCGGGGGAGCCGTAGTTCCGCAGGAGGAGGAACTCATCACACAAAAGCAGGCCCAACATCACAAGCAAAACAACCCCGAGGGCCGGGTGGCGGCGCCATGATGCGCACACGCGTGTGAGGCTCCGGAAACCGCAGGATGAATGGGCTGTTGCTGGTCTGAACTCCCTTAAGCTCCCAAACGGATGCCCGGCTCCTCTGCTTTCAGATGAACTCCCAGCCGGGGAGGAGGACACACAGTGTCTGTCGCAATTCCAGGGCGAACCACAGGGAAGTGAAACCCTGAGTGTGGCTGAGATTTCGCACGACAGGGATTGCAGACTGTGTGCCACCAGCAGGCACCACGCAGCGATCCGAGCCGTGAGGGGGAGCAAACACTCCAGGGCCGATCTCACTCCCTGGGAGCGGGACCGGACAGTCCGATCAGCACGCGTGGAAGGGGTCCTCCAGCCTTCTCGCTGCTCTGCCCGCGCAGGAGGATGGTCCTTTCTGCCTTCCCAGCGCATCGCCTGCACGTGACGTGATCCTGGGACTCGCAGCCCAGAGAGCGCTTGCCCACCGGTCTTTCCCAGGCGCTCACTCGCTCTGCACGGCTGTCTCTGC
>NW_005871623.1:160280-162816 GCF_000147115.1 Myotis lucifugus
CCACCCTTTCTCCCCTCTTCCCTCTGAGATTCGTCAGTCTGTTCCATGTTTTCATGCCTCTGGTTCTATTTTATTCATCAGTTTATTTTGTTCATTAGATTCCGTGTTCATTTATTTTGATTTTTAGCATCAATTGTTGATATGCATTTATTGCCATTTTGTTGTTCATATTTCTTTTTCCTCTTCTTCTTCACCTTCTTCTCCTCCTCCATCTTCTTCCTCTTCCTCTTCTTAAAGAACCAGGCATGGTTAATGTTCATCCCACTTTTCCACAATAAGGATCAAGAGCCAGAGCTCCTCAGGGCGCGTCCACCTCACACCAGACCAGAATATTCGCCTTAAGGGCAAGTGAAAGCAAAGGCTTCGCTTGGACTCAAAGCGAAGGGCCTCGAAGGGAAGGGCCGAGGCCAGGTCCTTAGAGCTGTAATTAACTGGGTCCCTTGCCATTTATGTATTTAATAGGCCAAGTGACATTAGGGCATGAGTCGCTCTTTTGCGGAAATGAGCCACAGCAAGTGCCTTTTCTTTATAGCGACCCCGAGCCAATAGCGAATGGTCCCTTTTTCATTTGCAGGACGCGTTCCCTGCAAAGGCTTCCAAGCTCAGGTGTGGAACAATGTGGACGCGTAACCATAACGACAGCCGCCTTCCGGGCTCTGGAGAGCACCCAGCAGAACCGGTAAAGGCACATGTGGACGTTGGACGGACGTTTGAACCATCACTTAGACACCAGTGTTCAGTGACGCTGATCCCGGAGCGAGTTTGTGGTAGAGGAACAGGAGCTAGACATGCCCGGGCCCCCTCACTCTCTGCCTCTACGTCACCGCAGCAGAATGGAACCTCCTGGGGGTCAATGAGGAACCAGGATGGGCTGACATCAGACGCCGTAGCACAGATGCTTTATCGAAATGTCCCTGTGTCCTCCTGCAATAACGCGGAGTCGCCACTAACAGACACCTGTCGGCTTCTCTTGTGTCCACGAGTGGCCGCGTGACTGGTTCTCTCCAATCAAACATGAATGGGGGGTGTAGCCACTGTCAGGCCGAGGTCTTCAGGTGGGTGGGGGTCTCTGCTCTCCCTCCCGCCTCCCCCCCCCCCCCCGGCTGGAAGCAGACTCAGGGGATGGTGGCAGCCCAGAAGGAAGGACCTGATCCCTTCCTCACCTGGTGCAGGGAAAGCACCCCCTGACCAAGAAAACCTTCACGCGGCTTATTTGTCGTAATAGCCAGCGTGACCCAAATACACCAGTGAGAAGGTGTTTGATGTTTGTATCTTCAGAGAATGAGCAGTTCATCCAGGAAGAAAGCTTAGGGATGTTGTTACTGTGAACATTCGTCGCACACGATGGCGGAGAAGCTGCTAGAGAGCCAGGGAGACCTCCAGACCCAATTCCACAGCAACGGTCGGACGTTTGCATTTCCAGGCCCATCTGCCTTTGCTCTGAAATGCTAGCTTCCTCTTGCTCCAGCAATGGCGCCTATAGCCTGGCCAACAGATGCCTCCTTTCTAGTCTGACCCTGTGTCTTAGAACGTGGGCGCATCTGCCTTTGCTCTGATGTCTGTGTGGTTAGAGGGAGGTGTGGTGAGTGCATGTGCAGGGGGCCTGGGAATCAGGATTGCGAGCTCACTCTTTGTGAGTTGAGGTGTTTGTTTTTGTCTTATGAAAGGATGCTACACATTCCAGCTAATTTGGGTCTTTTATGCCTCCTAGACGTAGCCTGTGCCCGTGGAAGAACTACGCAGGGACCTGATGTTATGGGGCTTTGTTTCGGTGAGGAAAATCCTAACCAAGGTATGAGACAATAAAAACAACAGTTAAATTCAGTCACGTGGCTTATTAATAGAAACCCATGCATGGTCACTGGTGTGGTCTCCACAACAACGCTAATTTCCAGGAGCACAGATGTTAAATTGCTTTGCTTCTCCAGATGTGCTCGCTCGGGGGCCCGTCCCCACGGAGCCATGTGCAGCCTCCAGCACGCTGCCCTCTCGGCGGACAGAGATGCACTTACTTATTCCAGTTGCCCAACATCTTTGTTTTTCCTCCAACAAAGACCGAAACAGAGCTCTCGCTATGCGTCTGGTTTCACTGGAGTGACCTGCAGTATTCACTCCATCGGCACGTCCTCTCGCCCGTGGAGAGGGGCTGCGTGTTCTCATACGAACCCATGCGGTTTCCATCTCCGTCTTGCCGGCCCTGGTGTAATACCTGTTTACTGCGGAATGCTCACCGAGCCCTGCGAGCACTTCCCGCAGTGTGGTAACAGACTGAATTTATCTTTGCTCTTTCCTGTTTGGCATGTGCTAGCACCATCTTAAAGTCACCACAGATCCATGGAACAATCATGTTGACCAGACGGAGCCTTCAGTATGGCGAAGTCAGCTGACACTGGAAAGTCCCATGAAATCCTGTAATCGTACAGACTCTCAGGTTCCCCCCCTTTTTATGCCTTGTTACCAGCATAAGCTGTAATGTAAAAACTGTGTTTTTCTCAGGAAATCGTGCCACCTTCACGCACACTATTCTGAGTGCTCT
>NW_005871623.1:163418-166179 GCF_000147115.1 Myotis lucifugus
GGTGGATTCAAGACATGTTATAAAAACAACAAAAACATGATATAAAAACAATCGTTGATAAAAACAATGACTGATAAATTGATTAAACTTATTCTAACACTGAGGCCAGTGTCAGACGGGGACAAATCAATTCTTGGAATCAGAACAACCTCTCCTCTGCAGATCCTGTTAATACTTCAGCTTTGATTATGTTAGGTCCCAATCTTTTGATAATAAATCTACTACCATTACAAAGACCCCATTTACTATTAAGATTTCTCAGTAGCATGATGATTGCACCTACTTTCAATACTAATTTACGACATGGCATTCCTGAAGGAGTAATACTTTTAAGAAATTTGATGGGAAAATTTTCCTTTTTGGCATCATCCGTTGAATCTAGTATTATTGTTGATTACACTGTTGTCTCTGAGTCTTAATGCAATATCTGTCCCCAACCTTTTCCACCATGTGGGAAAAGAATAGGATACGTCATTGCATCTAATGTAGGAAACAGGATACTGACTTGTTTCATTTTAGTGGCATTCGGGTTATTGGGATCTGGTTTACAATGAATGAGCAAGTCCCTTTCAAAAGGAGGCTCTCCATCTTCGTTTCTGAATATGAGGGCAACTTCCGTTACACAGGGAAAATTATATCTACCCAGATATATCTACCCAGATCACTATTATGATCATATTTAATTGCCATTTAATTGTTACTTCCGTGCGACGTCCCCGCTTTCTTTCAGCTTCAGAATATCAACAAAAACAACCAAATTCACAATTGACAATGACAGATAGAAACACACATGTGCCATTGGCGCCAGTGAGAGCTTTATATGTACCGCCCATGTGCGAGCCAACTTAGCCTTTTATAGCTAGACAACAAACTTGCTTAATTAGACCTACTTTCTGATGTAGCTAAACTTTTTCCAGCCCAGTGAAGCACCCCAACTTCTCTTTCAGGTCATTGTCAGCAACACAGCAGTAAAAATCAACACGAAGCAGATTATTATTATAGATCACACAGGGAGAACAGAGGATAAAATATTTAACTGCAGCAGTGTTTGACTATATTCTGCACAGTGAGAAAACCTGAAGTCATTTTCAAGGTCCACCATTTCTTACTTCTTTTCAGTCGGGTCAAGTTTCTAAGCTTTCTAAATCTCCATTTTCCGACTAATGAAAAGAAAACAGGATTCTACCGAGTCTCCTATCTACCGACTCCGGGACTTCCGTGAGGATCAAATGAGATGAGGGACGGGAAAACGCTGCACAGACATTTGGTCACAGTGTAAAGTGTTTCCACCTGAGACTCGTCGTTGCTAGGGAGAAGAAGCCAGGTGTTGCTACTTGATGTCATTACCTGGACGGTTGGACACTTAGCATATTTGCCTTTTATGTAGATAGATATTTCCTTAAGTTGGCAGAACTCAGGGATGTCATGAAATTAACACACCATTAGTAGAGTATTTTTACGGCGTACTGAGTTATAAACCAAATGTAATATGCAGACTAAATTGGCTTTCATACATTAAAGAATCTCAAATTCAGATAAAGATGGATTCTCTTTCTGACTTGGTGGCTATGGTGAAAATGGCGCACCATAAGTAGTCCAACCCACCAAAAAATTCTGACAATTCCATGAACAAAAGCTTGCTAGGGCTTTACTGCGGTTTCACTCGTTACCCTCCCCCCCCGCCCCCCCCCCACACACACACTTTGCGTATAAGGTAACGGTACTTAGAAATGGAATTCTAAGTTTAATTATGCTCCCCCCAACAAAGCAAAAGAAAGAAAGCCAAAGGAAAGGGCCACTTACTTTCTATGATCATTTTAAACTGGACAACACAGATGGTGACTATTTGATTGTGAAAATTGGGTTGTAAAATGAATATCTTCAAAAATGTCAAGAGTAAATGCCCTTTTACAGGCAAACAAGGGGCTGAATGAATTCCAGCAGCACGCTGCCCAAGGCTCTTCATTCCGGGTAAATTGAGCTTAAAGGGAAATTTGTCTCTGAGAGAGTGTGGGGCAGTGCCAAGGAACACTTGACTGAGAAGAGGAGATTAGGGGCTCTTGAATGCTTTGTGGTTTACAGTTGAGAAAAAGATTTCGGATTCTTCGCCTTGAGGTGTAAAGAATCTGTATACCTATGTTGTGGGAAAAGCATGAAACACAGTTGGTGGGCCCAGGTAGTTCAATAGCCAAGCTGATCTCCTCCGTCTTTACTTTCTGAATGAGACTGGGAGAGGTAAAAAGCTGCTAAGAAACATGGATTCATCTTTAACAACCCAACTACCCCCTTTAAACCGGCATATAATCTGATCATGAGATACTAGCTTTAAGAACACATCTGCGAATGGTACACAGCTCCCTTAGCTACATAGGGATGGAAGGGGATGCAAATAATGCAACTTCACCATGAAATACAGCACCAATTCCACTCCAAGCTCTCCTTTCTGTGTGGGCTGGAGAGAGCTCTGAACGCTATGTGGATGCGAGTAAGCACACGAGTGGAAAGGACAGTAGAAGAAAAGGTTTTGGGTTAAATCTACATGAGAAATAAGTAAAGTTTCTTCCTCCAAATGGCCTTTTCTCCTTCGAGAGCAATGGAGGATAATTCGGGATACATAATCAAGGGCTAAGTAAAACTCGGTCTTTCTCGATGCATTTCAAGCCGGGTCACTGTAGATAGACATGTTTATAGGGCCTGAGGCCATTGAATAGATATCTCCTCTTATAAGTTGCCATATTTTGTACTCTTTGGCACTTGTTAA
>NW_005871623.1:172092-173974 GCF_000147115.1 Myotis lucifugus
GCGTGTCACCTCTGACACGCGTGTCATAGGTTCGCCATCACTGCCCTAGTCCCTTCAGCACCTGCACTTGGGCCAGCGCGGCCGGGGCTGGGGGGACCCCCTGTCAGGATGCGAGCCATCTCGGAGGGGAGCCATCTCGGTGGGGGGAGGGGGTGCTGAAGGGGGAGGGGGTGCTGAAGGGGGGGGGGTGCTGAAGGTGGAGATGGGATGAGGTGCTGGAGGGGGCCGGGGCTGGAGGGAGGGGTCCCTGGTCTGCTCTGTCCAAGCACTGGGCAGGAGGCAGGCCGGGCGCAGAGGGCACTGCCAATGTGCTTGGGCCTGTGTCCTGGTGGCGGCCGCCTCGCGCAGAAACGGGCTTGCGGTGGGGGTTTCCGATGCGCCTCGCTCTCCAAACTCGCGGGGCAGAGAGCGGGTTTGTCAGGGGGAGACCTGTCCACAGCTGGTCAGTTGTCCGGGATGTTTGGTGTCTATGGCGGGGGTGCATTGAGAGACGTGTTTAGCATAGTCACAGCTACTGGGATTCTAGATCCTTCCAGGAAAACAGCGAGTGTCTAAGCCACAGGACAGCGATAGGAAGGCAGCTGTTCTACATCAGCCAGACATGCTCGACCCGATTCCTTGATGAATTCTTTGGGGCAGGAGGGATACAAGCCAGCGAGACCAGGTGGTTCAACTGAAATATCATCTTAAACAGTCCTTGCCTTCCGAACGTCAGCATCAGGGTGGGTGCTGCTGTGGATTGTAACCCGACAGACACATCCTGCCCCGTGGCTGGGCCCCGGGCAGACTTGCCACTGGAGGCGTTGGGTTTGCTGTTTGTTCCGTTAGCCACCCGCAGCCAGAAGCAGTGGCTGTAGCTCTGGGTACCCAACCTCATAGTATGCGGGCGCCTCGCAGGCCCTCCCACTGCTCTGCTCTGGGAACATGAGTGTGGAGCTGGACGCCACTGACTTCTTCTGAACTTGGTCTTTATGTTAAAGGGATAGGAAAGGTGTGACTAGACCTGGGAGGGGACTGACTGTCATCTTGAGAGAAGGACTGCATGGCTCAGGACAGCCACACGGGCGTGGGTTGCCGACTTGGCCGCCGCCTGGGAATAGGGGCGGCGCCCGCCTGCCTCCCACGTTCTCAGCAAAGCCCCGGACGGTGCGTCTCAGCAGCGCTCCTGCTCCCAGCTGGAACCTCTTCACGTTCCCGCCCCCGAATCAGAATACTCGCTAGAATCATGTGAGCCTCAGGTGTTTTCAACTTGGACAAATTTGGCCCAGGAATCACCGTTACTGAGAGCTCATGGCCCACAGGCAGCTTCCTCCTTAACTGGTAACTCAGATCCATGAGAAGGACTCTGAGAAGGTCAACTCCTGTGTCTTTTGTTTCTGTGGCGGATCTGCCTTTGGCCCATCTTGGTAGCTCATTCATTCATTCACATGTAAAGTATGCAGTGTGTGTTTGTAGGTGCCTGGCCCAGAGCTGGGAAGTGAAGAGCCACTGATGGGAAAGGCATTCTTTCTGTCTTCTGAATCGGCGTTAGAGACGCAGATAAGTAATTGTGAAGTGGGAGGAACCAGGCCCAGCAGAGATTTATATGTAAAGGGTGGGGGACAAGGGAGGGGAAACCATGTCGGGAGGAGTCAGGAAGGTGGCGCTGGACCAGGGTCTGGAAGATGAGCGGGCGTTTGCCACGAAAGGAAGAAGTGGGAAGATATTTGAAGCAGAGGCCACAGTGGATGTGTGAGAGACAACCTGGGCTCATTATTTGTCCGCGTGCGTCCCTATTGTTCTAGATTCTTGCAGTTGGATTGGATCCATGTGACTGACTCTTAGTGAATGAGGTTGCGAGCAGGAAGGAAGCACTGCTTGGCATCCGGGCACTTCAGCACTG
>NW_005871623.1:175634-177888 GCF_000147115.1 Myotis lucifugus
CCCCAGATCCAGACTTGATGGAACGGTGTGGTCTCTGGTCAGGTACATAGACATGCAGGCATAAAGATGACGTACAGCACACACACTGATGCCCCCAGCTTTTAAAACGGAACTACCTCGGAGCGTTCTCCTTTTCACTAAGTATTAAGTGGCCTCACTCTTTGTACTGGTGATAAAATTGGTATTTTTATCTTATTTGACTCTGAAATTGATTCAGAACTCAAAATGAAGATGGTGTCCAGTTTAGTAGCTTCCTCATACCCCTATTTATGCCATAAAGTCTGGAAACCCCAAGCCTGGATGCTGGACATGCACTGGGGGACCTCGGCATTGTGAGAGGAGATGCAGGCTGCTGGTGGTGCGGTTTGAAAGAAGGCTCTGGAAAGGGTGGGTCTCCCAGGCTTTTCTTCACAAGCTGTGACATCTTTATTGCTGGTAGTCACAGGTGTGCGGCTGTTTTTTTCCAGGCACAGGCTATGGAAGCGGAGGTTGCTATGTTTGACCTTAGCAGGTGCACTGGGTATAAAATAAAAGTATCTTTTGGTTGCACAGGTTTTTTGGCATTGATAAGTGGAAACATCTTTGTTCTCTTTACATATTTCTCTGCAGGCCAGGACTTAGGAACACTGTGTGTATGGCTCCAGCCTTTAAATTATGAAAGGATTGGCTAGTATTTAATGGTTGGCTGCCTCAAGTCCTGTTTTTTAACTTGTTTTGACCTACAACTAGTTTTAGGGTCAAAGAGGGGACAGTAGCAAGACCACTCTTTTGGTATGATGTGGCTTGTTCATGGGCTATTCAAGCGAATGAACTTCCTTACCTAACATGGTCTCAAAGTTACTTTCCCTCGCCCTGGCTGGTGTGGCTCAGTTGGTTGAGCATCATTGCGTACACTGAAGGTTGCTGGTTCGATTCCAGGTCAGGGCAAATGCCTGGTTTTGGGGTTCAGTCCCCAGTTGGGCACGTGTGGGAGGCAACTGATCAATATTTCTCTCTCTCCCTCTCCCTTCCTCTCTCTCTAAAGTCAATCAAAAATGGACTTTCCCTGGTTAATTATGTAACCTCCTATCATGGTTGTAGGTTTCAAGGACCCAGCCTGGAGTTCAGACTCAGGCAGAATTTTGTTAGTGAATCTATAAGGAGGGATGGGTCCTTACGATACAGGGCTGTCAGCCTCTTTTGGTCGGTGGGAATAAAACACAACAAAGTTATTGCAATCTCATCTTTTTAATAAAAGGAAATGAAAAAGTCTTAGGTGGGTCTCTGGGAATCAGCGTGCCTGAGATTCTCCAGGAGGAGCCGGGGAGGTTTAAAAGCAGAATTTCATCTGGAAGTAGGAACAGGAGCAGTGGGAGATTAAGAGCAAAACAAAGTCATTTTGATTAGACTCGCGGAAGGGAAGAATTTCCTTAAAAAAAGATGCAGATTGCGTAGCTTCAGCTAGACACATGAGCAAAGGGAAATGAGAGCTACCAGAGCATAAAGGAAGATTGGGGTCTTGGAAGCCAGGCAAGGCGGATCTCAGAGGAGGAAAGAGGTTGAGACCCCGGAGGCCAGGTGTTCTAGGAGACTCGTGGTCAAGTTCTCTGTATGCCTGATGCCCCCTGACCTCCATCATATACTTGATGATCCGGTCAGCCCTTCTCTGTGGAGAAAGGTGGGAGCAATACATTGGGACAATTAGCTGCTGTCCGCACGTTAAGTCCCATCAAATTGTGTGTGTGTGACTTGGAAGATAACCTTAGATCATTATAGCGTGTGGACAGTATACCAGTATACTGCTTGCCAAGGATTAAGAAAGTGTGGTAGCTTGATCTTTGAGGTCTATTGGGTACTATCGATCATGGCTAGCCCAGGACATTTTACGGAGAGGACCAGAGCCCGTCTGCCTGCCGCCCCACTTTACAGCAGTGGTCTGGTTGTCGACAGCCCTCCCTGCCAGCCCCCCTCAAAACGCCAGGAGTGCAAGCTGTGAGGGTGTTGGGAAGCATTCACTTCACAAAACAAAGGTTACCACCCACGAGGGGTACGTGAGTGTCGAGTAGTCTGTGCGGAGTCCAGGACAAAGTGATGGTCACAAATCACGTATCGACTGATCTCCCCGCCGGTCGATGCTTCGGGCCAGCGGAGGCTGGCGTGCGTCTCTCAGTCTCTCAGTGCTCTGCAAAGGCTGCCTTCTTCACTGCTTTAAAGGAAATTGTAATCCGGGCTTTTCCGAAGATGCTGGCAAGCACCGGGAAGTTACTGCTTGGGA
>NW_005871623.1:179331-181308 GCF_000147115.1 Myotis lucifugus
TGAGGGTTTCGGGGTGTCGGTTGGCTGGGAGCTCAGAGGAGCTAGATAAGCCCATTGGCCTCGAGGGAAGCGGTTCACGGATCCGGCTTCACCGTCTGCAAAACTCACATTCGAATCCATTCGGCGGCCTGTCTGCTCCTCCGTTTGTTCAGGATTCAGTGTGGAAAGGAAGCCGTTAGCTAAACTACACTCCTGTGTGACAGGCTCGGTGCTGTATTCTCTACACGCATCCTTTTACCTACACCGCCCGAAGCCCTGCACAGTGGATTGAAGGACGGTGCCCCCGCCCCCCACAGTTATATACTGAGATCCCAACGCCCAGTGGATGGTGTTAGGGGGTGGCCTTTGGGAGGTGAGCAGGGCATGAGGGTGGCACCGTCGTGGTTGGAATTAGCGACCTTCTGGAAGAGACACCAGAGCGCGAGGGACAGCGAGAAGCTGGCAGGCTGCAACCCGGAGAGGGCTCTCCCCAGGACCCGAGCACGCGGGACCCTGGTCTTGGGTTCCCAGATGCCAGAGCTGCCGGAAGGAAATGTCTCTTGTTCATAAGCCGCCCACGCCGGTGGTCTTGGTTATGGCAGCCTGACCCGCCTGAGCACCCTGTGAGGTCATCACCCCATTTCCCAGATGAGCCCTGGGAGGCTCAGAGAGCTTCCGTTCTGTCCGTGGTTCAGGTGTCAGATCGGACCCGGACTGCAGATCGCACAGCTTTAGAGCTGCCATCTTAATGCCGACGTTGAATCCCGCTGCAGAGCGTTACTAAGCTCAGGGGTCTCTCCTGAGGGGAGACCTTCCGTGTGGACGTCCACCTTCCTGTTGGTCTCTTTCCTTTGCGTGGTTCTGGGAGGAGCCATAGGCAGTGCTGGTCACAGACGCTCCCGCTGCCCAGCCCTCCGTCCCAACTCGCGCTTCTGGATGCGTCCGTCCTCAGGAGCTACTCGGCCGAGTTGTTCTTTGCGAATTTGCAGGCTCATCAGGGTGGACAGCAAGAGACTCGCAAATCAAAAGCAAACTCCCATCGCCACCCGCTTCTGCTGGGGTGTTCGGCAGCTGACCTTGAGGCTCAGGAGGCCCAGAGGGGAGCGGGTGAGAGGATGCAGCCAGGAGTCCTCCTTCCTGTCCCGGGAAAGAAGCTGGGACAGGGCGCTGGGAGGGAACCTGCTGCCCGCGGCTGCCTGTGCTGAGCTCAGGGTCAGTGTCATTCCGGCCGAGGCAGGGCCAGGGCAGCCTTCGCATCCGGTGAAAATGGGTGGGAACCTCAGTGATCCTTGAGAAATTCCTAAAGTGTATGTTAACGTGTGAACAGTTACAATGGACGAGTGTGTTTTTGGAAATAAGTAGGATGGAAAGACTAGGAAAATATGAAGTCCTTGGTGTCTACTACCCACAGGGCTTGCCAAGCGCCAGCAGGCTGGGCCCCTCTCAGACGCTATAGAAGCCTCCCTTTCTCCAGGAGATTTTATTATTTTATTTATCTATCTACCTATCTATCTATCTATTTACTTATTTAAATATATTTTTATTGATTTCAGAGAGGAAGGGGAGGGAGAGAGATAGAATCATCAATGATGAGAGAGAATCATGGACTGGCTGCCTCCTGCACTCCCCACACTGGGGATGGAGCCCGCAACCCAGGCCTGTGCCCTGACGGGAATGGATCCGGGTCGCCCTCAGCCACTGAGCACGAGGCGGTGCTGAGCGCGGTCCTGCAGCCATGGTGTCGCTCCTTCAGCGCAGTTTTGCTCGCAGTGGCTTCGCCCTATGGTCAGGCCGCCTGACCTCCAAGCAGAGGAGAGGGGTGTGGGGAACGGAAGGCTCCCTCCCTCTCCCAGGGGGCCTGTTCGCTCTCCGAGGGGCCTCCTGTTCAAAGTGGGCGGCCTCTCCGACGCCATCGGTGCCAAGGAGACAGTGCGGAGCCTGCAGTGGGCTCTCTGCCCCTGTCGCTGTGCCAGGGTGAGGGTGGCACGCGCAAGCGAA
>NW_005871623.1:181890-254988 GCF_000147115.1 Myotis lucifugus
GGGCGCCGCTGGGGCGTGTTCAGAGATGAAGCGTCAGTCCTGTGGACATCACGCAGCAAAGTCCTGAGAGCAGGTGCTCAGGGTGCAAGCCCGGCCTGAGGTTTGGAACATTTTGGGAAATTCTGGGGCAAAAAACCCCAAAACCCAACAGACAAGCTGAGAGAGAGAGGAAGAGAGAGCGGGAACCAGAAGGTGAAATACGAAGGAGACGCTGACCTGGAACCACGCAGGGAAGCTGGAAGCCTGCACTCCCTTATACGGCGGTGGGAGGCTTTGGGGTGTCAGGGCACGACCCCTCAGGCGCTAGTTGTGGCGGTGGGAGGCTTTGGGGTGTCAGGGCGAGACCCCTCGGGCGCTAGCTGGGGCAGGGGGCCCGATAGCCCAGAAGGACACTCAGAACCTTTCGCTTTGTAATTAATAGAGAAATATCCCGTGTAAGCACGGAAGGCAACACTTCTGTGGCAAGACTGTAGGCCAGGGGTTCTCAACCTGTGGGTCGCGACCCCTTTGGCGGTCGAATGACCCTTTCATAGGGGTCGCCTAAGACCATCCTGCATATCAGATATTTACATGACGATTCATAACAGTAGCAACATTACAGTTATGAAGTAGCAACGAAAATAATCTTATGGTTGGGTCACAACATGAGAAAGTGTATTTAAAGGGCCAGAAGGTTGAGAGCCACTGCTGTAGGCAGAGAGATTTTGCATCGATATGAAAAGGACTTCCCACTCGCTAGTGGGTTAATGGACCCGAACGCGCCTCTTATGGAGGCCACAGTGCGGCCCAGGCGGGCAGCTCCCAGCAGCCTCAGGAGCGGTCACTCAGGTGCCTGTCTCCTTCCTCTTGTGTTGCTGTCTCCTCGACGTGCAGAGAGTTTTGTGTCCAGGCCAGGAGATGGTGGCCATCAGTTCTTCCAGCATTAGATGGGCTCCGTCCCAATCCCGAGACCCCCAGTGTCACTGCAAGGGAGGCTGGGAAGTGCAGTCTTCCTGGGTGGCCGAGAAGAGAGAAAGGACATGGGGTTCGCTCACAGGCATCGTCTCTGCTAGAGATGTTAAAGCAGGAGGAAGAGAAAAAGGTAGGGATTTTATTTTATTTATTTTATTTTTACAAGGTCCTCTTATTCCCGTCCCTCAGGGGGAAGATAATATCAGCTCTAAATTGCTTCCTGGAATAAGTTCCAGGTGTAACAGGAGGATAGGAGGCCACAGGGACGGCAGTTAGAAAACGTAGAAAAACCTAATATGTTCCAGTCAGCGGGCGCTGATGGCTGGCCCCGTGGGATGCTGAGTGCATTTTCAACTCTCATCTCAGGACGATTACACATCACAGAGGAGTGGACAGGGCCCAAGGACAGCAGGAGGGAAAATGAGGTGCCATCTCGGAGAGAGAGGACGGTGGCCTGGGAATTTCCGACCTGTGAGCTCAACATCAATATCTGGGAAGATCTTGGAATAAATCATCAAAGAATCAATTGCATAACACCCGGAAGAACGGAAAATACTAAGTCGCCATCAGGAAAGCTTTGTAAAGAGCAAACGGCTCCGGGACAATTTAATTCCCCCCCGTGACTGTGAGAGGCTACATCCACCAGGGGAACCGATAGATGAGGTCTGGCTCAATTTTAGTAAAGATCGGGGCTTTTTAACCCAGGCGTTGTCTTTGACATGTTAGAAGAGCGTGCTCCTATCGGCCCTTCTGTGGGGAGTTATCCAGGGCCCGGTGTCAACCTGGGGGCGTACTGAGTGCTGTCCCAGGGGGTACTGGGGCCACAATCTATCCGACTCAAGAACTGTATCGATGGCCGGATGAAGGAAGAGGACCACGCTCATTACATGTGCCGCTGGCCCTAAGGTGTGTGTGTGTGTGTGTGTGGGTGGGTGTGGGGGGGGGGGTTATTGCTCTGCGGGACAGAAATAACTGTAACGTGGCCTTGACTCGTTTAGAAAATGGGTCCAATTTCAACAGGGACAAGTGTGAAGTGGCACCGGTGCCCCCCCAGCCCCGGAACAGAGCCTTGGGCATACGTGGTGCTCAGCAAATATCCGCAGGACCCCTGTCCCCTTCCCTGTGAGGATCAGAGTGTGATAATGACGCGGAAGTGCCCTGTAAATCACACAGTGCCCGGTAAATGGTCAAGGTCTGCATCCACACAAGGGACGTTATGATTAGAAGCGAGGAAATATGTCCTGGGAGGCAGTGTTAAAGGAACCGGAGCTGTTTAATCAAGAAAAGAGAAGAATAAGGGATGACTTCACAGTGAACATTTTATAAAGCTTTTAACAAGAGATGATGATCTCTTCTCTATGTGTGTCAAGGAAAAACGGGGTTGACCACTACAAGATGGATTTTAGGTAGACTTGAGGAAGAAACTCCTCGTCGAGGGCGGGCCCGCCTAAGGGATGACGGCCTTTTCAGTTCAATGGGGCTCCCAGAGACGAGGGGCCCTGCAGGTCCTGTCATCTCCCTAGTGTCCGGCGCAGGATTGGACACTATCTGCACATGCATATATTTACTGTATCTGCACAGTGACTATTTGTTGAATGAGTCAATGTCAGGGGCGTAGAATATTTGCTCAGAACTCAGGGAGTCATTATTCTCAGAGACCTTAATAAATCAGGGTGACTTATTCTAGGAGACAAAATGATCTCTCCAACATTGATCTCATGATTGTATTTATGTAAAAAACCGTAAAAATATTTCTGATATGGTCTCACTCTAGTCCTGGCCTTGGCTCTGTGAATGCCGATGGATGAGACTGTTGGTGAGAGGAGAAAGAAAACAAAATCGTAATGATTTTACTCCCATGTGCATGTCTTAACGAGTCCCAGAACCCTTAGAAAGAAGAGGCAAGGAGGTGCTCCTCAGGGTTCCCGCTCACACTGGATCTGCCTGCATCTCAGCTGGTAGCTGGCGCACCTGCTTGTCTAGACCCCGGCCACGAGCGCATCGCCAGCGGCTTGACGCTGGGACATTACCTTCCTGGCCCTGCGCTGAGGCTTTGGAGGGGCCAGTTGGTCCTCGGCCCCATTGCTTGGGTATTTATTCCTGACCGTCCCAGTTGAGGTTCTAGATCAGTGATGGCGAACCTATGACACGCGTGTCAGAGGTGACACGCGAACTCATTTTTTGGGTTGATTTTTCTTTGTTAAATGGCATTTAAATATATAAAATAAATATCAAAAATATAAGTCTTTGTTTTACTATGGTTGCAAATATCAAAAAAATTCTATATGTGACACGGCACCAGAGTTAAGTTAGGGTTTTTCAAAATGCTGACACGCCGAGCTCAAAAGGTTCACCATCACTGTTCTAGACTAATTTTTTCCTCCACTGAAGCCCATTTCCCCCCCAAAATTATTACAAAGTTAATATATATCTTGTTCAAATGACATGCACTGTTTAGTTTTTAAGTAAAGCCTTGCATGTTACGCAGTGTTGTAGCAGGATGCCCAGAGAGTCATTCCTAGGGGCAGTCAGGCCGGAGGCTTCCTTGCAGCATCTGACATTATCATCAGTGGCTTGGAGTGGGTGGTGCTCATAGCTTTTCTTGGCAGCTGGACAGGAGGATGAACTGAGCCTGTGTGGAACCATATAATCGAAGGCAGGGGTTTTAATTGGGGCCCATGCACTGGCCTTCGATGGGTCAGTGAAGCCCATGTGGTCAGAACACATTCCCCGTGTATATAGGCAGGTGCTCCTTCCCGGGGAGTGTCCACTGGTTGAGAAAGACTATCCGAGGGTTTTAGGAGAAAGTCAAGTGCAAGAGTGTTGGAATATTTCCACACAGATGGAGGGCATAGCAGAGAAAGTGCTTGGGACAATTTGTGTTCTAGGGAGTAGCTACGCAGAGGGCTGTTCAAACATGGGAGTTAGACGGGTAGTCACTTGTCATGTGAGAGGTCTCTCCGTTGGCAGAAAGCCAGCCAGCAAAGCCGGTGGAAGTGTAGGCCGGTCCCAGGAGGATGGATGCTGGCAAAAAGGTGGGGAGAATGTACGTCAGCCCCAAACCCAGAGGTCCACGCAAAATTATTTTATTTTCCAAAATGATGTAATTCTATTAGAACCCCTATCCCACCGGACTCGTAGGAAACAATCTCAATTATTTCAAAGTTTCGCTCCGTTTTAAGCCGTGACAAGGTTCTCAAGAACTGACGCATGTCAAGGCATAGAGAGAACCTTTGGAGGTTGATCATGTCTTCACAAGTCACTGATGACATGTCTATTGTTCAGTCTATGTCTGGGCAAATGGCACAATAACTGGTTAGAATGATGGGGCTGACGAGTCGTTTCCATGTGCGATGGGCATGGGGTCTTGATGGGAGAGCGTAGCTCAGAACAATCCTACACCAAGGAGTTTTTGGGAACTAGGAGGTGCGTCTGACTAATCAGCAGCAAAGGGACTTAGGCAGTCTCTGTAAACCCAGCAGCCATGACCGGGCCGGGGCTAAGTCAGGGTGCTACTGGAGCAGCAGGATGTGCTGACACATTTGGTATCGTCTGGCCCGTATGCAGAACTGGCTCGGGAACTGGGGTGGAACTGAGTCTGGGAATGAGGAACACAATACACCTCCCTGTGAAGGGCTGGGGAGGCCGAGGCCAGAGACATGACCACAGACACCAGGAAGAGCCTGTGCAAGCTTGGTAGCCACCAGTAAGTCTATCTCTGCCTTGAACTGTGATGCCTCCATTTAAGAACAAAATCGTGTGTCAACTTGCTTCAACCTTCAGTTCTTGCTGTTCTCCAACTATTGGACAGAAATATTTCACTTTGCAACATTTTACAATAACCTTTTAAACTTCAAGGTTTCTGTCTAAAGTGGAAAGGCTTTTCGACTGTAAATGCATTGGGGCCAACTGGTCTAGCAATGGTGGCGAACTGTGGAGAAAAAATAGCAAAAGCATGGAGAGTGACGATGGTGTCCGTAAGGCACCGTGAGTTCCTTGGATGTTCCGTTAGTACTGGTGCTGCTACCTTCATCATTAGTATATGAAGAGAATGGAAACCTGATGAATGAAAATGGTGTCTTTGCTCGAGTTGCCCATTATCGCTTAAAGAACCTGGGGGACCAGACAGTGGGGAAGTTCACAGTATCCAGGGTAAACTAAGGCAGGAAAAGATCAAGCAGTTTGTTCCACTCATGGAACAAATCCACTCATGGCTCCTTTGTGGAGAAGAGACCAAGGCCAGCGTTCCTCTTTCCCAATTCTTCCTTGCGTTAAGTATTAGATGCCACCATCCCCCCAACCTAATAATGTGTAATAGTTTCCAAATATGTGTTCTCCTTTTTCTTCATTTACTCCTCCTCCCTTGTTCCTTTTTCCTCAAACGAGAACAATTCCTGTTAGAGTAATACTATACTTATATTTTTAGCTTCACTTTGCATTTGGGGAAATGGTGATGCGAGCTTTGGCAATGCCCTTGGCTCAGGCAGGATAAGGGGCAAATGTTCTTGGGATTTATTTTCATCCTTAGATGCCCCGGTTATGCAATATTCAGAGCAATGTCCTCTGAACAGTGTCTCTCTTGGAGGCTTCTGCATTTAGAACGATGCTTCTCTACTTTAAAAAAAAGATTTAACAATCCCCCTTCAACCTGTAAGTATCCCAAATGAAATTTCATTTCCATTTAAAGAATGTAGGGTTGGAAATTTTAGGGTGGATCTACTAGGAGGCCTGGACACATGAAGGTAGCTGGGGAAATATCATATTAGGAGGGCAGGGGAGATAAAAGGGGAACTTCATGCCCTAAAGGTAGATACGACTTACCATTAACTGGTAAAAATGATGTGCAGTAACATATTCCCATCCCAAGTTATTTCTCCGTTCTCACCAGAGCCAGTTCTGCAGGGACTTAGTTTTATCCCAGCTGTTATTAGTCTAGATTTCTCCCTAACAGCAACAGCACTAACAGCAGAACCTAAACTTACCCCTGTTTTCTGGGCACAGAAAAGCTAAGTTCTCCTAATTTAAAAAGCTCATTTCCTTAAAGCCATGCAGCTCGTGCGAGAGAGAAGCCAAACCCAGGCCGCTGGCCCCGGGTCTTTCATCTTCTCTCTGGACAAGCTGTCCTCTCGGCTCCTTTGCAAGTCACCTGGTCTCTTCCTCCTCCTCCCACCCGCCTCGTGCCTCAGGCCTGTCCTTTTCCCCTTCCGGCATTTTCTCCCACCGCCCTTCTCCCTTGAGGAGCTGCTATTGAGATAAAGTCTCTCCTACTTGCCTCCGGCCTCCGTGGTCCTCTCTAACCGAGGCGGCGCACTTCTGCTTTCCGAGACGGTGCTCCAACACAGCCTTCCTCTGAACACAGGTCACGAACGGTCCCATCCGGACACTGACAGAGCAGCCTCCCTTGCCTGGCATTGCAGGCCGTTACCAAGGCCACCCACCTGCCTAACCTCCTCTCCCATCGCCCTGCCTGCAGCCCCTGCTTCAGCGCGTCTAGGAATACATCGAACCCGCCATTGCCCTTGCCCCACCTGCCTAACTATCTTCTCTCCTCATCACCGCTGTGAATCCGCTTGCTCTTCATAGCTAAGCTGAAGTCTCAGCTTCCCTTCAAACTTCCCTTCTCCCAGCTCCTACAGCACTTACTTATCAAAGTTGGAGAGTATTTTTAAAAAATTCTCTTTGGGACGAGCTATTGGAATTTGTGTCTGAGATGAGAGGAGGCTTATATATGAAAAGCTCCCTTTGCAGATGTGTTCTCTTCCTCGAGGTGGAAAAGAGACGGCGGCGTCATGATAATATCAAGGATTCAGACAGTGATTGTGTTGGTTGAAAAGTTTTCATGAGCCGAAAGATAACTCAGCAAAGGTGGGTGGGATCGACTCAACTGGGCGGACCCAACTAGAAGATGGTTCTGATTTGTTCAACTTCCCCCTCCTACTAGTAAGTTAGGTAGGTGGTTGAACACATAGTCACGAGTCACCCTCTCCACTGCCTACATCCTGAGAAGAAATCGGCCATCTGAGAAAAGACCCCTGTTTCTGAGGCAACAGGCAAGAACCAGAGTGGGAGGCCAGTGCTCCGATGGCCAGACTGAGCTCTCAGCCCTGGTCACAGGCAGCAGCTGCCGTAGTTTGCTTCCTCCCCTCTGTCACAGTGGTGCCCCAGGATTTACCCTCACTGTCTGGCATCCCCTGGGAAGGGGGAGGGGGCACCACGCTCTGTATGTGTGCACTGGGGACTCGATAGATAAATTTGTTGCTACAAGTCGTATCAACAAGTCAACTCTTCTCTCCAACCTGTACTTCATGATCTTCACCCTGGGAGAACCCTTGTTTAACGTTAGCTGCTGTCCTTGTGTGGTTAAGCTGCCCGGGGAAGCACAGCTCCCATCATTTCTGAAGGCAGCACGTGAGCATGAGCACAGAAAGCCACCTGCATCGATACTCACACTAGAAATTCCTACAGTTAATGACGATGTGTCATGGTGTTCTCCCCGAAATTCTCGCACTGCAAGAAGGAATAGAGAATTCATAAAGATCCCAGCTAAATTTCGGTGGATTAAAAATCCCTGCGAGAAGTTTGGTGAGAGATGCCGGAGAAGAGGAATTTTGAGTCTGGAAACATGGAGGGAGAACTCAGTTGCCGTGGGAGAATTTTGAAAGGTAGATAAGGTCAGGGTACAGATGGGACTGAAATAAAGGCTGGGCATCTAAGGGTGGTCCAGAGTGGCTCTGGGTGGGGCTTTTGACCTTGAGCTGATGAAGTACCTGGGAATGAGAAGGTTCTAGAAGTGAGCACCAGGGCAGGGGCTCCAGGAGGCCGGCTCACGTGTGGCAGGCCGTGGCTCTCCACCACGATACCCGCTGGCTTCAAGATGTGTTTAGAATGGACGGTTTTATTCTTACAAAGCATTTTGAAATTTTGAGGGAAATTTTTTTTGAAACGTGTGCCTAGCTGACATTTGTCATTTCTAGCTCGTAGATTTTTAGTGTGGATTTGTTCATTACTCATTAAGGAATTAATTTGTTAATTCATTAATTCTTTCAATATGTATAAAGCATGTGTTAAACTCCGAGGCTATGAAATATGAATAAGGTCAGGCTTCCCTTAAGAATTTTATTACCTAGAAGAGGAAGATACGGTCACTTAAAGAAATGCACTAACATGTTATAGATGCTTATAAAAGTAGGTATGGGATTCCTGGTGTCAACGAGAGAGAAAGAGGGAGAGAGAAAGCCTGGCCCCTGGGATGTGGGAATGCCCAGAAAGAAAATTCATTGAGGAAAAAATTCTTGGACTGACCTTTGAAAAGATAATTATCAGAGAAACACATGAGTAGGCACAGGGAGCAGAGGGGAGAAGGCATTCTAGGCAGAGGGCTAAGTAGGACTACTTGGTTCTTCATCCTAAATATCGATTGAGTTGCCCTACTTTCATTGCTGTGCTAGAAATAGCTCACAAATGCCAGACGTTCATTTGATAGATGGTAGAATGTCGTTCTCCACTATTTTTTCTTCCTGTGACTGCATAGGGAGTCGATCTGTTTGACGTTTTGGTCATACTTAGGCGATACCAGACTTTGCACTTGTCATAAGCTGAAGACTCACCTTTGTACAGAAGAACCAGAGGTTTGAGATCTGTACATTGTACAAATCTAGTTCTTAGCTACCTGTTTCTGTACCACAAACCAAAACCGAACGTATTGGCTTAAAGACAACCTTATATCATCTCTCCGCGGTCCGCGGGTTGACCAGCTCGCCTGAGGGCTCTTGCCTGGTGTCTCATGTGATCAGAGTTAGACACAGAGGCGGGTAGAGACACTTGAAGACTCAACTGGGCTGGACACCCAGTGGCTTTGTCGCTGCCGGGCCGGCCACCTCAGCTGGCAGGGCTGGCACAGCGGGGGGCCAGCAGGCACCCTCTCTTCGCTGGGACCTCCCCTTTGCACGGCCAGAGCGGGTCGTTTGCCTTGTTACACAGGAGATGGCTTCTCTCAGAGCAAAAGCTGATGGTTCCTCATGACATAACATCCTTGGAAGTCGCGCTGAGTGACTTCTGCCATGTTCTACTGTCACACATTCACGTGGAAGAGGACTATGTCCAAGGCCGTGGACGCCAGGAGGCATGGTTTTCAGGGTGCGGGGGGATTTTTGGAGAGCAGTCACCTTAGTCTGCGTTTCACCTCTAAAAAATCATGTCATTCCACATGGACTACACACCCGCCTTTCTCTGAAAGCCACCCCTCCCATACACATACGTTCTGCCTCTCTCTGGCATTAGGTTCAGTGTTCTGGTTACCTATTGCCGTATAACAAAGCCCTTTAAAACCCAGTGGCTTCAAACAACCGTCATTTTCTTGTTATAATTGTGTGGGGGGTGGGCTCCTCTGGGAGGGCCTCCTGCCCCCTGTGACGTTGGCGCAGGTCGTGTCATGCGTGGCTGGGCTGCGAGTTCAGCGTCGCTCATGGTGTGGCCCTCGGCACCGAGCGGGAGACCTGTGGGCTGCCTGCTCCTGGGGGGCTCAGGGCTGGATCAGCCTCCACCCGGACCAGCGTCCAGCCGGTCTCAGCTGTGCACATAGGGGACCCATGGGGTTTCGTTTCAGTTGACACCATGTCTGCCATGGCAGTTTAGGGCTAATGGACCCAGGGACGGAACGGCGAGTGCTTCCGGAAGCCGCCTCATGCTCACACGTGGTGGAGAGACCGGGCTTCCAGCTCGGGCTCTGCCTCACTCACCACCCCACGCCCACCGGCTCTTAGTCACCGTAACTGGGGTGATGCTCTCTCTTCTGTGCATGTGCTCTCTGGCCTCCATTCATGACGAAGCAGTAAACAGATGTGTGCACAATAAAAGGAAGTCGTTCACGCCCAGCCATTGCCCCGTTTGCAGCCTCTGTGGCCAGAGCCGCCAGGACCCATTCACCGTTTCCATTTGGATCCTGTTTACCCTCTTCTTCCTGCCCACACACGCGGGGGTGGGGGGTTCCCATGTTACCTTGAGGGCCCATGTGGTGGTGAGAACGTGAAAACAAACCAGGAGTTGCCCCTCCCCCTAAGCAGCTGATTGTCCCAGCAGGAGAGGGGAGGGTTGACAAATAACCGGGTCACAGCTCAGAAGCTGACGCCGGCCCGAAGGAAGGTGCAAACTGCGTGTTACAGGAGCCCGGGCCAGGAGGCCCACGTCTGCTTTCTGTCTTTACTCTCCTGTTGGCCCTGGACCAGTGACTAAGTTCACACTTCAACTTCCCCACGTGTCGGATGAGGAAAACACACCTTTTACACGTCACAGGCTCCGGGGTTATATAGCCACAGATTCCGAACTCCCCTGAACACTCCAGCGTGTGGAATGTGGAGGGCAGGCGAGGCGGTGTAGATCTGCACGTATGTACTTGTGCATGTATGTACGTGTGCGTGTGTGTGCATGCGCGTGTGCACGTGTGTGCCTCTGTGTGTGCATGCGCGTGTGCCTGATTGTGCGCCCGTGTGTGCTACGGCATTCTGAACGAGGCCGCGGGGGTAATACACCGAGGCCCGGGACCACCGATTTCCTTTCCATCTGCGATGGCCGGGCTGTGCTCTCCCTGGAGAGGCATCAGCGGCCTCTCCTCTGTCCCATGGTGCCTCTGCTCTAAGTCACATTGTGTGTCCTGAGACCAGTGGCCGCTGAACGACCGCCGGGAGTGGAGCTCGCGAGGACGTGGAGGAATGAACTCGCGGCTTAACGAGCGTCGGCGAGAGAAGGCCACAGATGGACCCTCGGAGGCCGAGCGTGAGCCACGGCAGCCCATTCCTTTCCTCAGACACCTCGCTGGGCTTCAGTTGCATTCTTGGAAAATATACCAGCATGACGAGTACTTCCTAGAATAGCATCCCGAACGTAATGTTGTACTCAATAAGCCTGTTGCTCAATAAGCCTGTTGCATAAAAGGTTATCATGTAATTTTTATCGTTATAAGTCTCCGGTGCTTCTGGAACTTACCCTCAAAATCACATTTTGAAGCATCGTGTTTCAAAATAAGTTCCAAAAGCTGTGGTTTCAAATCCCATACCCCAGTCTATCCTTCGGAACAAGACTTGCTGATTTCCCCAGAAGTTCTTTTTATAAACCAACGTTCTAAAAGGACGTGGTGGTATTTTCCCTGTAGCGTTTGATCTTTGACTAATGTTTTAATTGTTTCTTTTTTCTATTGTTGTCTGTGTGATACGCTGGACTATGCCTAGGCTTTGGAATTAGACAAACTAGAGTCTGAATCCTAATTGTTGCCAATACTAGCTGTGATCATGGACAAATCACATAGAGTTTCTAAGCAATGATTTTTTGTGTGGTGTTGACATGATTTGCGATAAGGTAGTTACAAAGGACTTAACACAGCGTCTATCACATAGTAGGAACTCAATAATCAACTCTAGCTATTACTATTGTCATCACAAGAACGGCCAAGTCTCTGATTTAGACTCTGTATCCTAACTTGAGGTCTGCCTGACAATTCCACCTGACCTTGTTTCATCGGTGTCTGTGGTTGCTGTTCTTATCTGAAGGCCCGTTATGAAGAGCTAATTTCAGGCTTGTGAGTTCTGCCTGGTGGGAAACTAACAAATGAACTAAGCATATGTTTCACAAGAGATTCCATATGTATGTGTCTACAAAAGCATACTTTTTACCAAGGAACGGAGCTTGTCACGAACAGTTCATTTCATGAGCTAAAACAGGAAGACAACAAGCGATACTTCACCATTCAATTCCATGGAGCGCAAATCCTCAAGAAATGACACAAGATCTTATGATTGTCTGTGTTAAAAAAAAGGATTGGACTGTGAAACAGCCATTCATAACATGGGATATTGCATGGAGCAAACTGGGGGAAGGAAGCAGCTTTCTAGGAATTCCTAATCGCGAGAATTTAAACACCATGGCTGGAGGAGTTGGCCGTGGTGCAACCTGACTAAGCCTGGAATGTTCCATTGGATTAAAACATTGGTTCAGGGAGGGAGGGATCCTCAGAAGGAAGCTTTTCCGGGCTCCCTCTTGCTCTCTCTGTGCCGGGGGCGTTGTGTTTTGTTTGCCAAGACCAGCTGCTTCCTCGCTGGCCAGGATTCCCGTCATCCGCCCGGGGCTGCGTCTCTGATGGGGGACGGAATTGGTCCCTCAGGTGCACGGGCAGCTGTGGGGCCCCAGGCTGGGCAGGAGGCTGAGGCTGAGTTGCCTGGAGGCCTGGATGGCTGCGTCTCCCGCTGTCCCTTCCCCGGATCTCTTCTTGGATCTTCCACAGACGTGACCTGTGCCAGCTGCGCCCGAGCTCCCCGCTCTGCGGCCCCCAGGATCCGGGCTGGGGACAGAGGGCTGACTCGGGGGGAGATGCCAGCCAGCCTTGTCCACAGGGTCTCCTGGAGCAGCTCCTCATCAGACCAGACCCCGAGACGGGTTAAGACTTTATCTGCTAAGCGTGAGATCTGTTGCTGGCACACGAGCAAATCCCACGCTGCCTCAGCACAGCGCCACACACATTCTTAAATTTTAGTGTAAAATGTGCCGTTAATTAAGCACCAGCAAGCATTCCTCCATCGGCGCCGTGCGGTGCTGGGTGCTGGGAGACGGAGCAGGAAGCTCTGACCTGCTCGAAAAGCCTTGGTCAGGTCATCATGGCGAATCCTGTCCCCCGCCACCCGAGTGGACCCCTTTGTTACAGAAACGTGGTTTGGGTTGAACTGTGCCACCCCAACGTTATATGCTGAAGGCTCAATGCCCAGCATCCCAGCTTGTGGACTTCCTTGGAAGTAGAGTGATGGCGGAGGAAGCAGTTAACAGGAGGCCATCCTCAAGCGCGGTGGCCCCTCGCCAGTCTGACCGGTGTCTTTACAGACGGGAAACTCAGGTGCGGCCTTTCACAGGGGAGAAAGCTGCCGGGAGAGGAGCTGTGTTGCCACCAGCCAGCGCTGCTGGGGGTGGGGGGGGCGGGCGGGAGCGGGGAAGGAGCCAGGGTTTGCTCCTTCCTGGCGCCTTCATCAGAGGGGCCTGGCCCTGCTGGCACCTTGATCCCAGACTTCTGACCCCCAGACCTGGGGACGATGCAGTCATGGCTAAGTCACCAGTCTTGTGACACTGTGATGGCAGCCTCAGTGAGCCAGTGCGCGCAGCACGTGACCACAGATGTGATGGGACGGCGGTCAGTCCACCTCCCCCACAGCTCAGATGCCACCTCTCAGGCCTTCATCTACAGCAGCGGTTCTCAACCTGCGGGTCACGACCCCTTTGTGGGTCGAACGACCCTTTCACAGGGGTCGCCTAAGACCATGGGAAAACACATATATAATTACATATTGTTTTTGTGACTAATCACTATGCTTTAATTATGTTCAATTTGTAACAATGAAATTGGGGGCCACCACAACATGAGGAACTGTATTAAGGGGTCGCGACATTAGGAAGGTTGAGAACCACTGATCTACAGGGACCCTGCACCCTCTCTCCTCGTTCCCTATTTTATTTCTGCGTAGACTTTTCACTGCCTGACACGGCTTTGCTTAGTTCTGTCATCTTTTTAAAAAAATTATCATTGCCCTGACCACTTTGGCTCTGTGGATAGCGCATCGGCCTGCAGACTGAAGGGTCCCGGGTTCGATTCCACTCAAGGGCTTGCACCTGGGTTGCGGGCACATATCCAGTAGGAGGTGTGCAGGAGGCAGCTGATCGTGTTTCTCTCTTGTCGATGTTTCCAACTCTCTGTCCCTCTCCCTTCCTCTCTGTAAAAAATAAATAAAAATATATTTTAAAAAATTATTATTATTCATTTCCCAAACCAGAACTTCAGTTCCTAGAGGCCAGTGCTTCTATCTGTTTTGTTCAGTGCTTAGCATGTGGTAGGTGCTTGAAAAGCACTTGTTGCAAGAAGAAATAAGTGAGAAAGTCAGGTTTAACTTGGGGCTATAAATGTTTGCGTAGACAGAACTGTGCTTCTGGACACTACCAATTCCCTCCCTCCCTCCTCCCTCCCTCTCTCCCCCCTCTACCTCGTTCTCTCTCTCTCAGAGGTGAGAGGAAGTAGTAGGACTCACTGCATGAACACAGACAACACGGGCTTGAGTTGCTCTGGCCCCGCTATGCTGAGCCTGGTTTTGTTTGGTTTCACGCTTCCCCGCGTCTCCGAGCGGTGAGGATGGAGGCTCAGCTCTCAGCCCTGCTTGGCCAGCGCTCCCGGGAGGAGAGGCAGCGGGAGGGAGCTAGGTCTTTGCGTGGAGCTGAGCATGACAGCCTGGAGCCCAGGCAGCCGCCCTGGAGGAGGCGGTTTCTCCCACCTGCTGCCTCCGGAGCAGAGATGAGGACGGACCTCTGGCCGCATCTGAGCGGCCCGCACACTGACAGATTGGGAGGGATACACTGTGAAGGCCTTGCCTCCTGCCTTTGAAGCCCAGCCAAACCCAAAAAGGTCCCCCCGCTGGGAAAGCCCAGAAGCCTGGGCGGAGGTGATGGGCGGGGCAGGGAGGCTGCCCAGGAAGCGCTGAGATAGCCAGGCCTGAGAACCTGCCTCCACGGAGGGGGCGGTGGGAACAGGAGGAGCGGGCTGGGGTCGTTGTTGGTGACGTAGTTGGTGGCTATGAAATGCGTTTTATTTATGTCTGGTTCATCCCTCCCCTATTTCCAAAGAGGATTTGCAGGGGACGCCTCGCTGAGGTGGGGGATGAGCTGGGAATGACCGTGACTTCTGGAGCCTGAGCGATGGGGCAGGAGGGCTGGGGGGGGAGGGGAGTGTTGTCGTCAGCTTTGGGGTTATCACTCTGGAGGTGATGAAGGGACATCTAATGGAAAGTCTGCTGGACTCTTATAGACGAGTTACTCAGAGAATGTCTGTCTTTGATGGGCGGGTGTCTGAGAAAACAAATGTGATTCATACGTGAACGCAGACGCCTTCCTTTGTAGCTGTGGTGACTGCTTGCTTCTTACTGCTTTCCAACTGAGCTGTGGTTCTGATCGTCACGTATGTGCGCGTGCACACACACACACACACACTCACACACACACACTCCCCCCCCCCGCCCCCCCAACCATCCCTCAAGAAGGCTGTTTTCTGCAGTTGCATCTCAGAGTCTTGAAACCACTGAATGGCTGGTGGCCTTGCTCCCCTGGTCCTGGGAGAGCCCCGCGCTCCTGCCTCCCCTCCACCGGCCGCCCCGTCAGTGCGGACCGGCCTCCAGGTGTCCCCTGATCTGCCCTCATCGCACCGTGAGCAGCAGGAGGCTCCGGGCGGCCTCCCTTTGCTGGCACAGATGGCGCCACCGCAGAGCCCTGGGGTGACCCCTCCTGCCCGCCTCCCCTCAGAGAAGCTTTTAGTGTTCTTCTCGGAAAAAACATGAAACAATGGGTGATAGCGCGGTGAGAACCGAGCACCATGTGAGGACTTAGAAGCAGAATAAAGAGGTCAGAGCCATGAGCGTTTCCAAGGTGCTGATGTGTGAAAACGTCCACTTGACAAGTGACCCCTCCTTCCAGGCTCAGGAGTGGAAGGACATAGACTGTGACCCCCTTTTGGCCGCGATTCTGTCACAGAAGCCAGTGTTTGTTTTCTGCCTGTGGGTTTGCCAAAATCCCCGTACGCTTGACGGCTGCCAATACCTACATCTTCAACTCTCTTTGCGTCAACTGGGCCCACAAAGACACATTGCTTTCTTTGGTTTCTAAGTCTTTAAAACCATAAATAATTTTTAAAAATTATGCAAGTGAGACATTCAAACAAAGGAAGAGTGGAGATCAATGAGTGAAACCTGCTGTCTCCCTCCACACTCCGGTCCCGTTCCTCGTGGGGGCGGCTGTGACCAGGTCAGTATCCCGGCTTCCGGGCCCTTTTCTGTAGATTTAAACGTGCACTTGGATGCTCCGCCCCAGGTGGTCAGGACCGTCTGGTCCAGTTCAGTTGCCATCGCTTCAGGGAGGCCTTCTCTGATGACACAACCTAAACTAACCTCCCCATCTCATCCCACCCCACCTCTGCATCGCGTCCTTTGGTTTGCCTCATAGCACTTATTACCAATTTACAGTTGTTTGTATGGAAAATAATACAATACTAAATCAATATTAAGATAAGACTAAACTCTGTGTTTTGAGTACTCACAACTGTAGACCTACTTTTGCCCCACCCTGTCTGTTTCCTTCCATGGGAAAGGGGACCTAAATGCACTGAGATGGAAGGTGACAGGCCTTGGAGGCAGGAAGATTATCCTGGGAGCTTAATCGAATTCCACGAGTCTTCAAAGGTGGAAAACCTTTCCTGGTTGGTGAGAGCGGAGAAGAAGAAAGACAAGAAATTCATAGTGTGAGAGAGACTTGCCCCACATTTCTTGGCATTAAAGATAGAGGAAGCAGGCCACCAGCAGGCCACTCGGTGGCTTAGAAGCTGGGAGGGACCCTCAGATGACAGCCAGTAAGAAAATGGGGACCTCAGTCCGACACCCACAAGGATCTGGATTCTGCCGACTCTCATGGGCAAGGAAACAGATCCTTGCCTGGAGCCCCCAGAAGGAAGGCAGGCCTTTCGGGGTGAGTCTGGGCTGGGCTTCTCACGAACAGAACTGTGAGATAATAAATGTGTGTTGTTTAAGCCTCTGAGTGTGTAGTGATTTGTTACAGCTACAACGAAAAACTAACACACCATCAAAATTACTCTTATTTCTATTGGTTTGCTTGTTTACTGTCTGCCCGCTCACCAGCATGTGAATTTTAGGAGAGACTGTCTGTCTGGCCTACCACTTTATCTCTATGACTAGAATAGCTCCTGGCATGTGGGAGGTGCTAGCTTTGTTGTTGTGGTAAGTGAATAAACAAGTGCATAATGTATACATACTGGTACATGACATCAAGTTCTCTATATATTATTTGATAACTTTTTTAAAACTTAATGATATGTCTTAGAGATCTTTCCGCCTCATTCATGTAGATATAACTCATTATTTTTGTTCACTCTCCTACATTTCATTCATGATTGGATATATAGTCATTTTGATAACCATTCCCTTTGATGGACATATTGGCTATTTTCAGTTTTTCACTTCGGCTATCTCTGGGCACGTGTGCAAGAATTTCTATGGGATAGAGCAGAATTGTTGTGTCAAATGGCATGTCCTTGTAAATTAGGTGGACCCTGCTAAATTGCCCTCTAAAAATGCCAGATGAAGGGACATCCCCAGGAACTGAGCCTGGGAGTAACTGTTTCCCTACACTTTGTGCAATGCTGGGCTTATTCATTAATTTGATTCTTTTTAAACTGACTGGTAGGTAAGACTTTCTCATTGTGTTTTAGTGTTTGCCTTTCCATGACTGTTATTAATATTTAACAACTTTTCTTAAGTTTATCAGTTATTTGTATTTTTTTTTCTGGCTCTGGTGTCAGAATTTAAAGATTTAAATCCTGACTCTAGCAGTTACTAACGGTATAACTCTGAGTAAGTTCCTAAATTTCTCTCTGTTTCAGCTTTCTTGCCTGAAAAATGGAGATGCTAATAGTATTTGATCAAAAGAGTTATTATGCAAATCAGTTCGTTTTTTGCACATGTAAGACGCTTAGGATATTGCCTGGCAAGTAGGACCCTCTTAGTCAGTGCTGGCTATATTCTTGTCCAGCTTTTATTCCGAGGTTGCTTTATTTTGATTTGCAAAAGCTCTTTACACTTTATATCATTTGTTGTGTGAAGATCACTTAATGCAAATATTTTCTCCTAGTTGTTTGCCTTTTAGCTTTGTTTGTGGTGTATTGTATCTTAGAGAACTCAATGATTTTTCCTAATTTATCTATATTTTTCCTTATACAGTTTTAATTAGAACATACATAGCATTAGATTCTTGCTCAGATATTCCTAATCACAAGATTATAAAAGCATCCTCCCATATTTTCTTCCACCATATTTACATTTGTGTGTGTCTAACTCTTGAATTGCTTTGGAATTTGTATAAGGAACGATGTAGAAATCTGAGTTTTCTTCCAAAGTATCGACGTGACTTTCCCAGGGCAATTTATCACATATATGCAGTCCTTTCTCCCTGGTTTAGATGCCTGATTGACTTTATGTCTAAAATTCACATGCATATGAGACTTTTCTATTTATTCCTCTCTCTTTATTCTTTTCTGTTGTCAGGAGGCACAATTACTACACTATAGTAATTTACATAACTACATACTATATTTAATATTTGATCATGCAAGCTCACATTTTATTTAATTCTTAAAAAATCTTTATTGTTGACATTATTACATATGTCCCTTTATCCCCTCTGCCCCCATTGACCTCTCCCAGACCACCCCTGGCCTTCACCACCCTATTGTCTGTGCCCATGGCTTATGCATCGATGCCTGCCAGGCAGGATGGTGGGAGAGAGTGTTTGTGAAGTCGGCCTGGTAGCCTTAAAGATCAAGTTTAGAGCCATGAAATCTAGACCTCAGAAGGTGCCTTCTAAATACACTGGTTTCACCCCCTTATGTACAAGGGGAAAAGTGATACTCGAGACCACGCAGGGTAGAAGCAGGGCTTACGCTCAGACTCCCTGGTCCGGGGCACATTTGGTGAGACGGTGCCTTGAGCTAACTGCTCATTATCATTAAAGTCGTGGGATTGTGAAAACGTCCTCATACCTCCCAGGGCGGGCGAGAGAGCGCCGTGTCTGACCCGAGAGTGAAGCACCACGCCCTCAAGCTGTGGTGTTGCCGAGTCTGCTGCCTTTGTCCCCTGATTATACATTAGTTGTGCTTTCTCCAGAGAAGTAGGGAACCAGGTCCAAGTATAGAGCCGATTTGTTTGTGAGCGTTCAGCTTCAGGACGAAGGGGCAGCAGAGAGTAGAGCGCCGAGGCTAGACCGTGGCAGTGCTGGGTTCCTTCCGGCTCTGGCCCAGCTCCGTGGGCGCCCACGGTCTCCGCTCCGGGAGCTCCTCTGGAACTCGGTCCCTGCCCCGCAGGACGCCGAGGACACCCGCCCATGAGCCAGGAGCACAGTGCTCTGCGGCCTCCTCCCCCGGCACGGACAGCACGCCCCGATTCTGCTCAGCTGCAGAGCCAGGGGCTTACTCTGCCGGCCACACGCTGCCTTCTCTACACACTTTCCCCACGAAGAGGGGGCTTTGCCGTTGGCGTGAACTCGGGAGGGAGCGGGATGAGGACGAGGTAGCACAGGCTGCGGGCTCCTCCCCTCCCTGGCTCTCCCGTCTCACACCTGCCCTGTGCGGGGCGGCAGGTGAGAGCAAAAGTGAACCCTCAGCGCCTGAGAGCCAGCGTCCTCGTCCTAACCAGGAAGGAGTCCCGAGGCCGCAGTGGCTGGTCCACGACTCCCGTCTCACGTGCTGTCATCCCACCCAGATGGCCCTTTCCGCGCCTGCCCCGGCGACATCCAGGCCCCTGTGCTTAGCTTTGGCGACAGGTTGCCCCTCAGAGGCCCCGGCCAGGTGGCGGGAGTCGGGGGACAGTCTGAGCTGCCCACACAGCGCTCCCTCTTTGCTCGGGGCGGCTTCTAGCTTTGACCGTCCGGGCGGCCAGGCGGCCGGTCGCGCTGGAGGAACAGGGAAGGCCCGTCCTGGTCTGTGGAGCCGCTTCTGTGGCCGCGTCCCCGCTGCTCACCCTCCTCAGCGCTGCCCGGGAGCCCGATGTCTGTATGGAACGCGTGGAAAGCGCACAGCGCTCTGTCCTCTCCTAAGACCGCGGGTTCGCGTCCGAAAATCACACTCCACCCGACAAGTCACGTCATCACCGCAAGTCGAGGCCTTCATTTCTCGGGCCATTTCTTAGGCCGCCTTCAGCTCTCAGCTCCAGATGGACACATGGATTGTTTGAACAAGCGTCCCGGGCTCCCACAGCTGTCACGTGGGCCTGGAATTCCTCTCGCGGAGCCCAGTTCTGTGCTCTCACCGACTCCGGCGCGGCCCCAGGGAGGCCTCCCTCTCGCCTCGAGCCTCGGGCCTCGGCCTCCTCCCGTGTGATGTCGCCCGTTCCCCGTGTCCAGGACGGACTCTGCCTGAGACAGAGGACCGGCCCCTCCGTGGGGCCCTGACTGCCAAGTAGCCCCGACGCTCCGATGTTTACTTTTAGGTTGAGAACATACTGCTTCTCAGCCTTCTTCTCAGATCAAGTGTAAACCGAGGACTGGTCCTCTTTCCTTTGCAGCGGTTCTCAGCCTCCTGGACCTTTAAATACAGTTCCTCATGCTGTGGTGACCCCCAACCATAAAGTTATTTTCGTTGCTACTTCATAACTGTCATGTTGCTACTGTGATGAATCGTCATGTAAATACCTGATATGCAGGATGGTCTTAGGCGACCCCTGTGAAAGGGTCGTTCGACCGCCAAAGGGGTCGGGACCCACAGGTTGAGAACCGCTGCTTTAGAGGGAAGCTCTGAGGATTTGGGAATTCAAGATGATGATCTACAAGATAAAGTACGAAGAGTGACAAGTGGGCGGTCACAGACATGGTCACGGGTGTAGAGTGCAGCCTGGGGTGTGGTCCATACGGTGGTGTCGGGGGACCACCCTGTAAAGTATGTGATCACCCAGCCCCCAGGCGGTGCACCTGACACGGATACAAAGTAACACTGAACGTGAACCGCACTTGAAAACGAACATTTAAAATAAAGAAATAAATAAAGAAAGAAAGAAAGAAAGAAAGAAAGAAAGAAAGAAAGAAAGAAAGAAAAAGAAAGAAAGAAGGTTTTAGAGGGCTGTCCCCAAAGGACTTTGGTCCAGCACGATCGGCTTCTTTCCGGAGCAAAGAGCTGACAGAGAGACGAAGGCTGCTGTCTCCTAAGAACCGAGAGAAGCAGCACGCTGCCGTGGGCGGAGAGCGCCCTGACCCCCTGCTCTGCAGCCCGGGAAGCCCCTAGTGATTCTTGTCCAGCTGAACCGGTGAGCGAGGCAGTTCTGGTTCCACTCGCCATTCCTCCTTTTTTTTAAGCACGTCCTCTCCTCATGGCTCCCCGGCCACAGGGCAGCCGATGCCGTCCGGGTGCAGCCCCGTCTCCCTGAGTGGCCCGCCTGCCCCTGTGACCCCTAAGGGGTGCCTCAGACTCCGGATTCAGTCCAAGCCTATTTCCCAACAACTCTGACCCCCCGACCCCATCACTCTCCCCCATGACCATGTCAAGGAGCAGCAGCTACCGCGGTCATGGCTGAGAGCACCCTCCTGTGGCGAGGGGACCTTGATGTCCGGGGTCATCGATGCTGTGATGGAGCAGCTCTCCTGGCCTGCCCCCCAGGGTTCCTCGCAGCGACAGGACGTCTGGCCGGTGGCAGGTCTGCTTCCAGGGCCCGGGAGGACACAGGACCCAGAGTCGCCCCTGCGTCTCCCAACAGAAGAGAGGAGCCGGAGCTTCACAGCTGACGAGCAGTTGCCGCCTACTTGCTCCCCGGCCTCCGGGCAGCAGCCAGGCCGAGCCCGGGGGGCCCAGCCCGCCCCCATTTCCAGGAAGTGACCGCCAGGAGCCACCCGGGCATCCAGAGCCCTGGCACGAGAGGGCAGTGAGCTCATAGACGGGTGAGGGCGCGTTAGCTGCGAGCGGCCCATCTCCATGGAGACAGGCTCCTGCCCTGTGTGGTCCCTGGGCTCCTATGGGGAGCAAGAGCTCCACGCCGGGTCGGCCGTCTGCCTCACTGGCTGAGTTTCATCAGGTTCAGAATGCGATTTAGACGGACCCCAGAGCGGCCCCTGGGGAGGCTCCTGAGGGCCCCCGGGCCCAGGCTTGGCCTGGCTGGGGCCCGGGAAGTGGCTGTGAGAACGCTCAGGTCGTGGGGCTGCTGGATGGGGAGTCTCAGGCCAGGATGAGGTGGGGGACATCTTTTATGAAGATGAAAGTGGAGGCAGTGAGAAGAACAGTCCATACTTGGACTGTCCAGTTCCAGACAGGACTGTCCCTCCTCCCCTCCTTACAACCAAGGTCTAAAAAAGGGGGGTGGCTGCCACCTCTGAGAGCGGCTCCCTGGGAGAAAGACCTGGGCTGTGAGGGCCTGGCCGGCTGCTCACTCCAGCAGTGGGGTTCCCGCTCGCCCCAGGCAGCCCCCGGCTTGCTTTGGAATCGGTGCCGTTCACACGTGCTCTCCAGGCTGTGGGGGATGGAAAACATGAGGCGGTCTGGGGGACGGCGACAGGAAGCGGGAAGCAGCCACTTTGGAGCGTTCCCTCCAGCAATGATTAAAGTAGACGCAGGTAGTCAGTCATGTGACGGGGCTGCCTGTACGAACGGGGTACCACACTGCTCTGAGGATCGTTGCCATGGTAACCCAGACAGAGATGGAGCAGCAGTAAAGGAGACTGCCCTGAAAGAAAATGTTATTGATTAGATGAGGGTTCGGGAGAGGGAGGGGTGTGAGGGGTTGACAGTGGTGAGAATGAGGGCAGGGGCCAGTGCACCCAGTGTCATGACCACATGCAGAGTGGGGGGTGGGGTGGATATTGACAAGTCTGGTCAGGAGTCCTCAGACACCGGAAGTTAAATGGTCATCGGCACATGTTTCTGTGTCTGGGCTGAACTCTGATTCCAGCATCACGGAGAACATTGATTGTTTCTTAAGAAAAATCTAAGCCCACCTGGCGTGGCTCAGTGCTGAGCGTTGACCTAGGAACCAGGAGGTCACGGTCCGACTCCCGGTCAGGGCACATGTCCTGGTTTTGGGCTCCATCCCCAGTGTGGGGCGTGCAGGAGGCAGCCGATCCATGATTCTCTCTCATCATTGATGTTTCTCTCTCTCTCCCTCTCCCTTTCTGAATCAATAAAAATATATTTAGAAAAAGAAGAGAGAGCCATTCTAAGGTGGTGGAGCCGGCGGTGTTCTCTGAGCCCACACCCACACTCGGGGCAGGGCCGTATGCCGGCGGAGTGTCCGGCTGTGCCCACTGTCACCGGTTCTTGCTCAGTGGGGGGGCTGTGAGTGGCAGTTTCCCCAGATGCGGACCCAGTGAGGTGTGAGCCGCCAGCCCCTGCGCTCCTGAGCCGCCCTCTGTGCAGGCACCTCCCTGTCCCTCGGGGACAAGCGGCAGATTTGGCAAGAGCGGAGTTGTTTTTTAAAGAGAAATCTTTGGTCTAATATTCAGAGTCCTCAGCATGTCCTGCGCACGAGCTGGTGCGATGATGTCTCCAATCCCCGTTCTGCTCGGTCCCGAGGCCGGCGACCTGCCCCTTGTCCCCTGCCTTCCCGGTTCGCAGCGGAGCCGGTGGATGCAGCACAGGCCTCTGCCCGCGGCTCTGCCCCCGAAGGAGCTCCTGCGTCTGCATCCTGAAGAGGCGGTATTACTGCCGGACACATCGCATTGGTGAGACGTCCCTGGCGCTGGAGAGAGGAGCAGAGGCTGGTTCGACACACGAGCTTTGGAGGAGAAGATGCGAGCACGGGCGCTCCTCGTGGGTAGAGATGCCGCAGCCGAGCAGACAGAACCCGCGTCTTCGTGGCAGAGCAGGTGGCACGTGGAGCGGGACCAGAGCCCTCACCCTGCGGCCGCGCTCACCTGATGCCACAGCTCCTGGAAACCCCACAAAGCGGCCGGCCGGCTGCTGACCGACGGCTTCCAGGCGCAGAGGGACCAGGCCGGGTGGGTGTTCCCAGTGGGGCTCTGGCTGCACAGGGAAAGGGAATGCGGTCTGGAGAGTCCCGCGGGGAACTCGGGAGCGGAGGCTGTGGGGGTGGGGGGCCTGTCACCCCAGCGAGGTGGCGACGCTCAGACAGGCTGCGAGGCCACTGTTCGCTGGTGGGTGATCCATCCTCCACGGGAGCAGGTGCAGATCCTTCCACTTCCAAGCTGGGCGGTTGGAGCTAAATAAATATCAGGTTTATTGCAGATGGATTAGGAGAGGCCGCGAGGGCACCATCCTTCAGCTGCGTGGGTCCAGGACTGTCCCTCCTCCCCTCCCTCCTGTCCAGGCCGGGGCGGGGCGGGGGTTTCGTTTAAACTGCAGCAACAGCTACAGTTCACGAGGACAGCAAAGGGAGGCATTCGTCAAACCTATTTCTAGGCAATCGGTTTATTAAATCCCATCTCTTTTGACATCTTGAAAGCGATGATATTCTCCTTACGTCTGAGGCTGCTGAGATGCTGGCGGAAGGGGCTGTGGTTCCCGTGTGCGTGTGCGCCCGTGCACGCGTGTGCGTGCTTGTGTCTCCTGCACGCTGTTCTCTTGCGGTTTCTGTGTAATATCTCCCACACTTTCTATCTGGAGACTCACTTTCCCCTACACAGAGTCAACAACAAACATGAAACCACCTAATTATATTTTCATAATCATGATTAGAAACCATCTAAACGGCCCTGCCTGATGGACTCCAGGAGTTTGTTGATTGCTTCTTGATGTGTATGAGAGCTTTATGCAGAGCCACATCAAATGATTGGCTTCACAATGAAATAAGGGGAAAAAAACCCTTTAATATGTGTACACACTTACTTAAGATATGCATACATAATTCATAGGACCTGGCTAATTAGCCGGCATCGGCACAGCGTTCCTGACCAGGAAATAACTGTGCAGAGGCTGATTGCCTCCAAGCAGTCCATTGACTTCACAAGTGTCTATGTATTTATTTTACTTGATTTTTTGCACGATGTAGATCCTACCTTTTCTAGAAACGGTCAGTCTTTTGGGCCATCAGGGCCTCAAAGTGTCTCCACGTTCTGAGAAAGAGCCAGGAGGTTAAGGTTTGAACTTCAGAGTTAACGTGGGGCGGGAATCACATGAGATGCTCCCTCTTCGTGAGCATCCGGTCCTCTGGGTGATGGAGGGCCCAGGGCCCAGGGAGCCTGAAGGGACAGGGATGGCCGGAGGCTCCAGTGTGGCTCCTCCTGATGCCTGTCCGCCCGTGAGTGCGTGCCCCTCCCTCCCCCTGGGAGCAGCGGTGTGAGGCGCCGCGGCCTCCTGCTCACACATCAGTCATCCCACCGCACGGCTCCCTGTGAGGCCTGTGTCTCCAGGCACTCTTTTGCGTTTGTGGTCACATTGTGTGATGGGCTTTCAAATGAGCAGCCTTCATTTTCACACTCAAATTTCATCAGGTGTTTAAAACATGCACAGGTTATTTCTCACAAAGGCATTTATAACTGTTTTTTTTTGGTCTATTTATATATTTTTATCGATTTCAGAGAGGGAGAGAGAGAAACATCAGTGATGAGAGAGAATCATTGATTGGCTGCCTCCTGCATGCCCCACACTGGGGATGGAGCCCACACCCTGGGCCTGTGCCTTGACCAGGAATCGAATTGTGACCTCCTGGTTCATAGGTCGATGCTCAACCCCTGAGCCCTTGTTGGATAAATCTTTTCTGTTGATTCTGGACCTGCGGACTGTTGCTATGGAGTGTAAAACTGCAGGAGGATTTGGCGAATTTGTGGTGATTTAGATTAATATAGACCAATAGGAAAAAGAAAGACCATCACAATTTATTGTCAACTTGGATACCATAAATACATATACAGGGTGGGGCAAAAGTAGGTTTACAGTTGTTTGTATGGACAACAATACAGTAATTAATCAATAATATTACAAGGATAAACTGTTTCGCATCCTCACACCTGTACACCCACTTTGCCACCCTGTGAATATGTGTATTTCCCTCCGGTCCTATGTGCTGTCTCTTCTGGTCTTGTCCAGCGACCCTCTTGGAATGATTACAATGATAACTTGACCCCTTGGTTTTGACCATAGGGAGGTGACAGTGTCCTCAGATGGCCTCGGTGTCCTGCAACACAGCGTTTCTTGTCTTTGGTTGTTTCTGAGAAGAGTGTCAAGGTCACGGAGGGCGATGGAAAGAGCAGCAAACTGGTCAAGTCTTGGCTCTGTCGTGCGTAGTGTCGTGATGTTTGGGAAGTCCCATGTACCGTGAGGACTGCAGTCTCTTTCTCTGAAACCAAGTGTGGATTTACTGTCTTACTGTTCTTCTCACTTCAGAAGCAATCTGCGTTTTCCGTGATCGTTTCCTTGTTGAGATGTATCAATTGTCTGCTTGGGCACAGCCCTGCTCTAGGCAGGTAGGCGTCACCAAAAGAACAGCATCACCCTTGGGAGCTCCCTGTTTGCACAGCTGTTTGCCTCTGGAATTTGGGGGCTGAGGGTTTGAATTTTCTTGAGGACTGATTCCATCTCTCTATATAAAAGCCTAAGCAACCGTTACGACCCAACAACCAGAATGACTGGAACGACTGTAACAACTGGTCAACCAGTCGCTATGACGTGCACTGACCACCAGGGGGCAGATGCTTTGACCTGTAGGTTAACTTTCTGCTGGGGTCCAGCCGATTGGGACTGGGCAAGATGGGCCAGACACACCTTGGAGCCCTCCCGCGGTCCCTCCCCGGCCCTGATCGTGCACCGGTGGGGTCCCTCGACCTGGTCTGTGCCCTCTCGAAATCAAGGACCCCTCAGGGGATGTCAGAGAGCCGGTTTTAGCCTGATCCCCGCAGGCCCGATCTAGTATTATAATAAAATAAAAGCTGATATGTCTTTGAATATTGAGTTAAAAGGGAGTTTAGAGGTCAACTTTTGGAATTCCACTCCATTGTACAAAATACTGGATAAATGATTTTTTTTTTCAGGTTATTCTTGAACATTTTAATGATAAGGAATTTATGATTTTTGAAGGGAATTATAAAGATTCTTCATTATAAGAAATTTATTTTTTATATTGAGATGAAAACTATATCTCTGTGACATACAATATTTTTTATTCATTTATTTACTTATTCATTCCACTGGCAACTATTTATGGAACAGCCTCTATGCATCAGATACAGTAGCAGACCCTGGGGATAGGCAATGCAATGGACAGACTGGGTCCTTGCCCTTATGGATCTTATCTTCTGAATTCACTGGAGAGCTAGGCACTTAGGCAAGCAATCATAATGCACTCTGGCAAGGACTACGAGAATGGAAATACAATAATCTGTAGGAGGGATGGAAACACTGAACTTGATCAGAGAGAACTTCCTCGAGCCATCTCAGCTGAGGGCTGAGGGATGCGGTGACGCTCAGGGATTTAACCCTTTAGGATGGCGTCTGAAACACGGGAAGACAGCATCTCCTTCAAGACCTTTTCTCCAGCTAACCACGCGAGAATCCATCTCATTTTCATTCCGAGACCTCCTCTATTTCCTAATTTACCAGTTTAGTAACTTTGTTAGAAAATAACTGAGGCTTGTTGGGCCTGATGTCTTCTCAGTGAACCCATTTTGGCTCCTCGTTATAATCATTTTCCTCTCAAAGTGCTTACAGACCATCTGCTTTGTTATCCATTAGAAAATTTAGTTGGGTACCAGCATCAAGATTTATTCTGAGGTGTTTATTACACAAAAATTAAAATTTTTGCCTACTTGTAGTTTCGGGGCCTCTCTGGTTATTTGGTAATTTTTAAAAAATCACAGACAGTGGTTCTCCAATTGTTTTTGCAAGCTCTTCGCCCCGGAAGCAAATTGTCTGAGCCAAGACAATTTCCCTATCAATTCCACCTTCGTACTCTTTGGCCAAGTCTTAACTGTGTTTAGTTTCCAGTTTTCCATTTGATGATCACCCTCATGGGTGCAGATGATTGCAAAGTGAAAGTAGTTTTATTTAAACCACATGATAATATCATACCATCTTTCTCAAAGGCACGGTCCCTTTTATTTTTTATCTCTTTTTCAAATACAGCACAATAAATGCTTTTTTTTTTTTTTTGTCTTTGTACTTTATACCAAAGTTAACTTCTGGCCTGTGGACTTTGTGACATTCTTGTAAGCTATCATTTTCTCCTCCTCTTTTCCTTTCTCTTCCAAATCAGTGATTATGTCATTCTCCCCTTTTTCATTCATCTGCTTTATGAAAAATTGAACTTATTGAAGGGTACACTATGCAGCTACCTTGAATCCATAGCATGTTTCCTCTTAGCGTTATTCCTAATCATACAGCCAGACTTTCATTTTCAGTGCATCTAATACTTCTAGGGCCAACTTCCTTTGAGTGTTGTACTTTTCCTGATTAAAAGAGTACATTCTCTTCTAGAATTTGGGATGCACGGACCTCAGGGTATAAAGAAAGGGGAAGAGGATAGTATTTATTGAGTGCCTACTATTTTCCATCCCAATGCTATGTACCTTATTCATTTTCTCAGCACCATTTGGGGTTGGTTTGATTATGTCAATTGTTCAGACGAGGCAATTGAGATTCAATAGATTGTCCAAGCTAGGAAACAGCAAAGACGGGATTTAAGCCTGAATCTGTCTGACCCCAAAGCTCCTTCTGACGTCCCACAGGCTGATTTCTTCCACTTGCAGGCATAACTGGATTGTTACCATTTCTTCAGGAAATCGGGACTCATCCTCCGTGTTGGGCAAATGGAGACCCACAAGAACTGCTTCTATAGTTTCTTCTCCATCACACCATTCCCTTCAGCGATATCTTGACACACCGTTTGGTCCTCTATGTCTTCCTAGTAATCTTTATTTTTTTGTAGCTCCGTGATTGGAGGTCACATGGTAAAAAGAAAAGGGTTTGTTCCTTAGGAATGAACGAACCTAGGCAGAGTCCTTGGTGTTTAGCTCAGTTATTCGTTGCTGCATAACAATATTGCCAAGAACTTAGCCACTTAGAACAGCCCAGACTCATGCCGCTGTTCCGATAGGCCAGACGTATGGGCAGCGCTTGGCGGGTCCTCTGCTTCAGGCCTCCCGTGCTGCTCTCGCGGGGTCAGGTGGGCTGCAGAGTGACCTGAGGCCTGATGGGGAGGACGGCACCCCAGGACTCCGCTCCTGCCCGGCAGCTGGACTGAGGTGTCCAGGTTCCTGCTGCCGGTCAGCTGGGGGCTGTTCCCAGGCCCCTCCCCGCATGGTTTCCTGGCCTGGGAGAGACCCTCCTCTCGAGGGGCATCAGCATCGCACGCAGGGAGCACCCTCCCCTGATTAGAACCAATCACCGTCCCCCCCCGCACTCAGCGGGAGGGTGACACAGGGCACGGGTCCCGGGAGGTGGGACAATGGGGACATCTTAGTGTCCACCTGGAGTTCGTCGTCCACTTGGACATCATGATGGCTCTTACTGTTCCCTGAAGACTTTCCTTGTCAACACCTTAAACTACATGGAAACACGGGCTGGCTGTTTCTCTTTTTAACTTTTTGCCCATATTTTTCTAGTGTTAAATCGTCTGTCTTTCTGTGAACTTGCAGCATGTAATGAGACCTCTTAGTTAGAAATCTTTAATATCACTTTTAATATCATGATTTTACTCTCCCTTCCCCCCTCCTACACCCAGCCCAGTACAGCATCTCCTCACAGTCCTTCCCCTAGACCAGGCGCCTGCCGGGTCCCCATGGTCACAGGCAACATCCTGCCCCTGACCTATTGCTAATGCTCCTCAGTCACTTCCCACATTTTCATGATTTTCTTCCCATAAATATTAGAGGAAGGAAATGTGCTTCTCTCACCAGGACCTTTCCAGTCCTCAAGGCTTGTTTAGGTGTTTTAAAGAATTCATGTCAACATCAGATCTCTTTCAGGCACTTTGGCCAATTTCTTAATTATTCCCTGCAAGAAATAGCCTGCGGTCAAGTTAATTCAAAGGAGGACGCTCGGAGTCTGCGCGCTCGCTGGCGGGGACGACAGTATTGACCCGCGTCTCTGCTGCTGTCAGCCAAGGAGACCACTCATGTCGTAAAGAAAAGCAGTGTGGCCGCAGCCTCAGCCGTTATGGCTCGAGTTGGAATTTGCCTCTTTGGAGTCTTGTTTCCCACCCAATACATTTTTTTTTTTATTACAGGAACAATAATTTAGGGCTTGGGCAAAAACAATTAAATAATTCAGAGACTGGTGATTTTTATTTTTTCAAATTTGTAGTGGGATCAAATATTCATAAGGTGTAGGTACATTTCTCAGAGGGAAGTGCACAGAACTCCGGTCCCATCAGTGTGGCCTACAGAGCTCAGAGGCAGGCAGCCCCGGCCTGGCGGGCGTGTAGGAACAAAGCATTCTGCGCGTCGTCTTCAAACCCTCTCTCCTGAGCCTAGACCCCTGCGCGTGTCCCTTGGTGTGGCGTCCTTGACAATGGCCGAAGCTTCAGACGCACCTCCTGTCCTCTCTGCGTTGGCCGCTCTCCTTCCAGTAGATTCGTAATGACCTTTCAATTACGGTCCAAGCAGCATTTGGCAGAAAGCACCCCGCCTGATCCCAGCACTTAGGCGAGCGGTGTTTTTAGGCAGCAATTAGTATCCACAGCGCTGTCATGATACTTGTGAACATACTTTAGGGTTGATCTTAATGATCCCATTACAATATGCTCTGCTTTTCCCCACAAATGTGATGCTCTTGCTTTTAGGATATTATGGGGAAGCTCTGGATTTGGGTTGCGATTAGAAAGGACTCAGTGAGGGTGTTGCTCCCTTCTGGGCCCATGACTTGCAGAATCCGGAGCTGCTGAATGTTTCTGGTGGGTCCCCAGACAGCTCTGCACCGCTCTGTGGGGAGCCACCTGGGGGAATCGCCAGGAGACGAAGATGCTCACGCGAGGTCCTTGTTAACCATTAGGTGCAACCAAAGGCCTCATGAAAGTGTGTTTCCAAAAACTGTAGGGCAAGACACAAAGCCTCAGACACGTTTACCTTACCCATAAGCAATTAGGATGCTCTCCATGTTGTGCCAATGCCTTCTAAGTGCAGAACGCTACCGCCTTCGGCTTGAACGGGTAATATGTACATAGGCAATTGATCCTTGAGCAACAATTCAGAAAACATAACCCAGAGCACTCTTGGAAGTGAGAAGAAGGAGAAGGTTTGCTGCTGTGATTCCTAATTATTCGGGTGGACACTGTGCAATTCTTGTCTTGGGTCTTGGTTTTTGTGGGTATGAAAAGGTGATAGTGTGACCTACGAGTGGGAGAGCCAGGCCCCTTGGGAAGTTAGGTGCTGGCAATAGTGAGAGGAGCCACAGGAGGCTGGAGGACCAAGAATGAATGAAAAATGGAGTTTTTTAAAATTCCTGAACCTTGAGTGCTCCAAGGACATTGTGCCATTAAATTCTTATGAAAATGACCTTGTCTCCTGTAGTGTGCTTACATTGCCATCCAGCTATGACCTTGAAGTCTATCTCAGAGATTGATGTCTGACTTCCCTTTCAGAAACACGCCTTTGCGAAGCTAAAAGGAGTTCAACGGCCTTCGATGAAGTTACTCTTGTATTGATATGTTTGGTTTGCAAACCATCCTTGGGCTTCTCCTGTTCTTTATTTTTTCCCCATCCATCGGGGTTTTTGGTTTCTAAACAAGGGCCCTAAAATTCTAGATGGTGTGGATCCTATAGTCTATATTATGATGGTATTTACTTAATATTTGTCCAAAGAAAGTACTCTCTATTTCAACTTAATAATGTGGAATATTTACGCATATTTTTGTTTGTTCCACCAACTTTCTTGTTTCATCATTTTTTGTCCCAGGACCTTCGCACATGCTATTCCTTCTACCTGGAATGACTTTTCCTCTCTTTGCCTAGTTAGTTCACCTTTAACACTTAGCTCAAGGTAGTTGTTCAGAGGCTCTTATGTGAAACCCTCCACTTTGCCTTAAACTAGGTCTGTTTCTCCAGTTAAAAGTTCTGTATATCTTCTCAGCGGCCTAAATCCCAAACATAACTAAGTAGTATACTGTGTAACCAGTTGTTTAACATCTGAATTTCTAGGTAGAATATATATGTCTTGAAGTTGAACACTCTTACTTACAGTTCTTTTCCAAGCTCTTCACTTAGGTCCTTGGGCTAGATGTTTAGTTACTATTTACTGATGGAGTGAATGGATATTGTTTGAAGAACTTGACTAATTTTGACCACGTCTGATCTACTAGTAAGGAAGAGCAATGTAACTTTAGATCTAGTTGTGACCTCAACTATCACTGATTCTATATGTCTCATAAATCTCTACCTAGAAATCTCCTCTGAGCTCTAGATCCACTTAAACAACTTTGTATAGAACATCCTCCTCTGAACCTAAAAAGGCTTTTCGATCTCCAGTTGCCCAAACTGGAATTCCTGACATCCAATGTCCCTTCTCCTCCAAGTCTACTCCTTCTCCTAATGCATCATCTTGATTAATAACACTACCGACCACCCAGCTGATTTTAAGGGTGATGTGTCTTTATCTCTGTGCTCCTAGCTGTTCACCTGTCTTTTCATTCATGTTTGATTCCTCCAAAGTGATTGACTTAAAAACAGGAGCTTCCTAAGTGAATGGATATTTTCCCATCGAGAATACTAAGTGACATCAGTTCCCAGATGGAGCCTCTAAACAGAGCTCAGGGGCCATCAAGGAATCTGGGAGTCTCTCTCTCTCTCTCTCTCCTCTTTCTTTAGTTCCGTATCCGAGTCACTGAGTCTTGACAGTTCTACTTCCTGAGGCCCTATCAGGTGTCTTATGTCCACTGTAGTGCTTGATTCACACTATATTAACTCAGCTGGGACCACTACTGAGAGTAAGACCATTACTCTCCATGGGGCTGGTCTTGCTCTCCTCCAGTCTAGTCTCCCAATTGCTATAGGAATACTTTCTAAAGGAAATATAAATCTAGCCCGCCCGGCATGCCTCAGTGGTTGAGCATTGACCTATGAACCAGGAGGTCATGGTTCGATTCCCGGTCGGGGCACATGCCTGGGTTGTGGGCTTGATCCCCAGCGTGGGGCGTGCAGGAAGCAGCCGATCAGTGATTCTCTCTCATCATTGATGGTCTATCTCTCTCCCTTCCTCTCTGAAATCCATAAAAATATAGTTTAAAAAGGGCATACAGGATTTGTGTCATCTGGTCAGACTGACCAATGATGGTGACTCGAGGAAGCATCATGGCGGTAAATGCACTGACATGTCAGGGTTATCACTGGCCACACAAAGTTTCTCTTCTCTTTTCCCCGCTGAACAAATGCCACCAGCTTAGCCTGGGGGCCGGGCTTACGGGAGCTGGTGACCCGGGTGGCCTGTGGCTTCTAAATAAGTGGCCTAGGGTCCCCGAGACTGATGCTGCGCCTGCGGCAGGTGAATTCGCACACGCACACGCCAGATGCAGCCTGGACACTGTGCCGGGAGCCACTCTTTCTGTACGAACTAACCCCGCGGAACCGTGGCAGCTGGCTCCTCAGCAGAGCTCCCGCAGAACCAGGCCCACCTTCCAGGGCAGCCTTCCTCAAGGTCGTTCTGGACGGAGATCCCAGCCCAGTGCTCGGGCACGTTCAGAAAGTTCCTTCAGCCCCATGAGGGGGAGCGGGAGCGGTGCTGCGAGGCTGCCAGCGCGGGAACCACGTCTCCCTCTTGGACCAGAGGAGCCAGCGCCTGGGTAGGCAGCCTGCTGCTGCTGCTGCTGCTGCTTCTGCAGACGGCGCGCCCCAGCCTGGCACAGTCCCCGACTCCCCTGAAGTCCGAGGCCGGGGTGGGGGTGGGCAGGAGGTGGGTGTGTGAGGCAGTGGGAGCTCGGGCGGGCCCAACGGCCCTCGGAACTGCCACAGGCCACCCGGTCACCAGCTCCCGTAAGCCCGGGCCCCCAGGCTAAGCTGGTGGCATTTGTTCAGCGGGGAAAAGAGAAGAGAAACTTTGTGTGGCCAGTGATGACCCTGACATTTCAGTGCATTTCCCACCATGATGCTTCCTAGAGTCACAGAGTAAAACAAATTAGAGTTATAAATACCATCCAATTTTCCTAACAGCTCTTGTGCGCTGTTACCTGGTAGCGGAAGTCAAATCGCCTTAGTCAATCAGAGGCCGCTTCACTGCCTCCCCGCGTCCGCCCGGAAGATCTGGAGCACCCATCAGCCCCGTGAAGTGCTGAGCTCCCGTGGGGCGCGGGGCCAAGCCCTTCTGGGTAAATATGAGAACCAAGTCACCGAGCTGCACGTCTACCAAGGATGCCCTCAGCCTGGTTAACTGCCGGGCATGGGCCTAAACGCTGGTGCCATGCTCAAGGCTTCCAGGAGCAGCTCTGGATGGGATAAAAACAGATCATTATCCTTTTTTTTTTTTTTTGCTTAGAAAGTCATTGCATTAGTGTAAACTATCTGCATGCAGAGAGGAATTTTTAAAAAAATATATTTTATTGATTTTTACAGAGAGGAAGGGAGAAGGATAGAGAGTTAGAAACATCGGTCAGCTGCCTCCTGCACACCTCCTACTGGGGATATGCCCGCAACCAAGGTACATGCCCTTGACCAGAATCGAACCTGGGACCCTTCAGTCCGCAGGCTGATACTCTATCCACTGAGCCAAACCGGTTAGGGCTGAAGTAATTGGTCTTTGGTCATGTCCTTGTAACTGGAGCCCATAGAATAGTAATGAACCCTCTCCATGCAGATGACTCTGCCTGCTGACCCGCCCAGGAAATCAGTCACAGATCCAGGCCCGACTTGGCCTCTCGGGGCCCTATTCGGACATCCTCTCGGGCCTCTGAGGGTGGCTCTTTGATTGACACCCAAGGCATGTGATGACCCAGGAGGAAAATCCTGCCTCCAGACACAACCAAGGCCCCTAAACCGACTTCCCTCTTATTGAAACAGAGTGAAACTGTGTGAGCCTCTTTTCCAGCTGACGGGAGGTTAGTGCATAGATATTTGTAATGCTGTGCGGGTGGGAACATTGCATTGGAAGTAATATCGGCTGATTGACATTTTTAAAAATTGAGTTCCATTTTCGTGTGGTCATGTTCGTGGTGGGCTGTGCAGGAGCAGGAGGCGCTGGAGGCCCTCCTGTGGGAGGAGGTGCTGTGAGGGGCAGGAGCATGAGTTGATTTACTGATCAATTTCCACTCCCATGAGCTTTCCCATCTCCGTTCAACAATGAATTAAGTCACAGAGCGACACAATTTTTTTTTGCTGTTCAAGACACTAAACTTACCATTAGAAATAATTAGATTAATTAACGAAATTATAAATGAAAGATAGAATATTCCAAGAAAGCATGACCTAATGACCCGCAGCAGCCATTTGTAGGGAAAGATGCGATTGGTCCCGAGGAGGGAGACTGAATGATTTTTTTAAGAATCAAATGGCTGGTTCCCATTATGAGTCGAGGAAATGACTCCCGCAAGAGGGCTCAGTAAACAACACGAAGTAGAAGAACGTTAAATTACATGATTAACACGGTTACCGTGTGAAGAACGGGGCATTTATATCCACGTGTACAGGTACTTGCCTTTATGATCTCCCCGTTGGACCATAGTAAATAAATGAGTGTTTATCTGTTGCTCGCAGAACTTAGAAATGTTTACCAGGGACCTTGGGAAAAGACACGAGCAGGAGCGTGGGGCAACCGACAGTGAGAGGTAGTGACCTACGCTATCTCATTCGATGATAAAATGTGGGAAAACCCACTCACTTATTCACTCAGTCACCCATCAGTTCACACAATCACATATTGAGGGTCTCCTTGGTGACAGAAGTTCAGGGTTAAAATTAGATTTATATCAATTTTGTGGTTGTAGAAACGCCTGGGGATTTAGGTAGCACATACATGCGTGCGTGTTCACATGTGCCCATTGGAATATCCTGGGACACCTGTCCCATGTAAGGCACTGTGCCAGGCAGGGCGGAAGTAGAGTGATGAGTTGGGAAAGGTCCTCCAGCCCTTTGTGAGGTGAAGTCGGCACCTGCCAGTCCTGGGCCGGGCGGAGCTCGCCTTCCAGGAAGCGCCACACTATGTCAGCTGGACCGTGAGGCGGGGCTGGGTGTCCGGGGTGAGGAGGGGAAGGAGAGGGAAAAGGAACTTTCTCCGAAGCTGTTCAGAGGGGGAAAGGCAGGGAGAGTGTAGGAAGGACTGTGGCCGGGCCCAGTGCCGGAGCTGAAGGATGGAAGAGCCCAGAGAATGGAAGAGCCCAGAGAAGTTCCCACAGGAGCCGGCCCGGGGCATAGCCGCTTGCTCTGACCTTGGGGGTGGAGAGCTTGAGCTCTTTTCCGTACGCTGGTGTACACTCGCGTTTTATAATAGTTGGCCCTTCCTGATTTTATATGTTTCTCACATATTCCTTTGTGCGCTTGATATATATTATGTTTACGATATAATGGAACCCCAGTCTGGGGGTAGATCTCTCATTTTGTTGGTGGCATCTTCTGATGTAGAAAAGCTTTTCCTTTTAATGAGTGAACTAAGCCAGTCTTTCTATTTTTGCTTTGTTTGCGTTTCTACCTTTTCTTCTTCTATCTTTGCTCTCTTTGTGTGACAGGAATCTTATGAACTTAGCTTGCCTTTCCCACTTTTTATTTTCTGAAGTAGTTTTTGTTTAAGATGGGGGCGAGGCATGATGGAAGGAGACCTGACTTGGGGGGGTTGCACACACCATCCAGTGTAAGGTGATGTGTTGTGGAACTGTGCACCTGAACCTGCAATCACTGTGTTTCTGTTGACCCGTGTCACCCCAGTAACTTCAGTAAAATGGAGAAGAAAGAGAAGGGGCAGTGGTTTGCATTCAGAGGTAAAGGCAGACGTGGGAGAGTTCGAGTCTATTTCGGAAATAGGTCCCACGGGCTTGCCGGTGAGCTGGCTGGCAGATAGACTAGCAAGAGAGGAGTCAGGGAGGGTTCCTAAGGCTGTTGCCTGAGCAGCTGGGTGAATGGCCCATCGCTCACGGAGAGGAAAGAACTGGAGAGTCGGGTGAGAGGTGAAGGTGAGGGGTTGCTCTTTATGGTAATAACCTGGTGCTGCCTGTTAACGACCATGGCAGTTGCCTGTTTCCTCTCACGCCTGCTCCCTGCCCCCATCTCTCTCCCCCGTGTCACAGGGACCTGCAGTTATCCTGACCCCACACCCAGCCTCCTTGCAGCCACTGCAGCTGTTCTGAGGAGACGGCCAGCACCCTCCCCACCGGGTGAAGGTTGGGGGAAGGCGGATCAGGGTTGGGGGGCTGGGGACGGGCGGAAGGAGGTAAGAACGTGGAGTCGAGGGAGGGAAGTGAAGATGTGTGGGCTGAGGATCGATAACCGACCGTTGGTTTTTGATGACGTGAAGGTCTTTGGTGACACCGACAGGATGACTTTTTTGGAGGAGGAGGAACTGAAGCTTGACTGCACAAGGGTCGGGGGACAATGACTCTGTGTCTTAGGGGACTGGCCTTTTTCAGGGTTGATGTTCCGCTGTAATGCGATGAGTGTGTTTTGGCTTGAACTCTCTTTCAGCCTGTGTCAGCCTGTGTGCCGTCATAGAGCCACAGCAGTGGTTTTGGATCGGGTAGTCGTTTTCAGGGCTGCGTAGCAAAGTCCCTCCGACTGGCGCTTAGACAACAGAATGTACCAGTTAATAATGTGGATTTTATAATCAAAGAAAACATGATAATTTCAAGAGAAACATCAAAAGTGCTTGATTCAAAGTAACGTCCATCGCTAGCTACACATTTCCCCCATCTTTCAGGTAATTTGTGGATATCTTCCCAATAGAACTTCTTGTTTTGAGGCAAACCATTCAGAGACCCAATTTTCCACTTCTTCGTACGTTTTGAAGTGCTGCTCAGAGAGTGCGTGTGCCATCGATCGGAACAAGTGGTCATCTGAAGGGGCAAGGTCTGGTGAATATGGCGGGTGGGTTAATACTTCCCAGGCAAGATCTTTTAATGTGTCTGTAACTGGTTTTGAAGTGTGTGATGGTGCGTCATCATGAAGCAAAATTACTTTGCCGTGTCTTCTGGCCCATTCTGGTCATTTCACGATCAAAGCGTGGTTCAAATTGATTATTTGTTGTCGGTAGTGATCAGTATTAACAGTTTCACCTGGTTTTAGAAGCTCATAATACACTACACCTTCCTGTTCCCACCAAACGCAGAGCAGTGTCTACTTTCCGAAGCGATTTGGCCTTGCAGTCGATGTTGATGTTTGACCTGGATCAACCCATGATTTTGTGCATTTGGGATTCTCAAAACAAATCCACTTTTCATCGCCAGTCATAATTCGATGCAAAAAAGACTTTCTTTCATGCCATTGAAGCAACATTTTACTGGTGGCTTTTCGGTTTTCCATTTGTCTTTCGTTCAGTTGATGTGGCACCCATTTTCCTTCCTTTAAGATCTTTCCCATTGCTTGTAAATGATCAGAAATTGTTTGCTGAGCAACCTTTAATTTTTCTGCAAGTTGTTTTTGAGTTTGACACGCATCTTCATCCAATAATGCTTGTGATTTTTGGTCCTCAAACTTTTTCAGTTGACCTGGACGTTCTTTGTCTTTCACATCGAAATCATCACTTTTAAAGCATTTGAACCAGCGTTCACAAGTATCTTGAGATGGAGCATGTTTACTATAAGCTTCCCGAAGTATACGATAACTTTTTCTTCAAAATAAAGTAATGAATTAAAACTTCCCGTAAATGCTCTTTTATTTGTCATGAAATTCAACATTTTTAAGCGTAAAAATATCAATTGGAAGCTTGCTGTCAATACAACAAAATAGCATCCATATCAAATCGCTTATATATCAACATATGTGTAACCCCATCTATTGAAAAAAATCCGCCTTAGTAACCTCCATCTATTGAAAAAAATCCGCCTTAGTAACCGGTCCACCTGGTATTTTTTCACGTCTGGAGGCTTCATGAGAGCAGCTCTGGCTCATCGGCGACTGCCTCTTCCCGAGTCCGCACCATCTTTTCTCTGCATGTGACGGTGCACATTCCTCTTCTTATCAGAACGTCGGCGACATTGGATCAGGCCCTCAACAACGCCAACTGCTTCTTTATAAGCCCCACGTCCAACGGTAGGTCCCGGGGCGGGACGTCCACATGTGAATTTGGGGAGGAAGATACAATGCAGCCGTGACCATTACCATTATCCAGCGTCCTTTCCTAGCACCCTCTCTGTGTGGCTTTGCTTTGGGTGTGTTTTTTATACAGAAACAAATGACTATGTTTTTGAAATGCAGTCGGATTAGGTACACTTTTAAGCCAGTCTTTTAATGTGTAACTTTCCTCCTTTCGTTTTATTGTCATTTCAATATTTGGACCTATTTCTGCCACATTCTTTTATGATTTCTTTCTTTTTTTTTTTTAAGAAATAATGTAACTTTTTTTAAATATATATTTTATTGATTTTTTTACAGAGAGGAAGGGAGAGGGATAGAGAGTTAGAAACATCGATGAGAGAGAAACATCGATCAGCTGCCTCCTGCACACCTCCTACTGGGGATGTGCCCGCAACCCAGGTACATGCCCTTGACCAGAATCGAACCTGGGACCCTTCAGTCCGCAGGCCGAGGCTCTATCCACTGAGCCAAACCGGTTCTGGCTCTTTTATGATTTCTGTTTATCATCATTTTTCTTTGCCTCTTTCTTCCTCTTCTCCTAATTTCACATGAATTGGGTGAGTTTTCAATCTTCCCCGTTCTCTGCCAGACATTTGAAAGCTTTCAGTTGCCGTTCTTTTCTTCTGCTGAGTATCCTTAAATTACAAACATGTGTCCTTAACACGTACTGTCCGTTTTTAATCAAAGCTTAAGATTATTCAGTATTTCCATTGTCTTCCAGGATATGCTGTAACTCTCCTTTGAACATATTTCTTATTCTTGTTGCCTAGAGATTTAGACGTTCATTAGAAGTTAGCACCTTTATAATTGATTTTTAGTTAAAATTTCCAGCATATTTGATCAATGTTTGTAATCCTTCCAATTTTGTACAACTGTCCTTTGTATCAGTCATGATTCTGTGGTAATTAGCAACTTTTAAGCAGTAATGGCTTAAACAAGAAGGTTTTATTTCTTGCTTACGTTGCGTGTTGGCTAGGGGTTCAGCTCCTGCATCTGCATCCGCCCGAAGAGCACCCCCCATCCTGTGGGTGCTGGTGGCTGGGCAGAGGGAAGGGGACAGGGGGACATGGGCTGGCTCATAGGCTTCCATGCGAGGGAATTATACACCACCTCTGCTCACAGTTCCTTGGCCCAAGCAGGTGACATGGCCAAGCCTGGCTTCCAGAGGGCCAGGGAAATAGAATTCTCCTAGGGGTGATGGGGGTGGGGGTGGGGGTGGGGGTGGGGGTGATGGGGGTGGGGGTGGGGGTAGATGTGGGGGTGGGGGTGGGCGTGGAGTCTCCGTGAGCTCTGCACCTCGATCACATCCACCTTCGCTCTGGCTTCCTTTCTTTCCTGCTGAAACATACCCTTTAATAATTCCTTTAACGAGCATCCGTGGGTGGTAAACTCTTTCACTTTTATAAGAGTAAAACAGCCTTCATTTTGCCCTCACTCTTAATTAAATGTTTAGCTGTGTATTAAATTTGCAGCTTACTGTTTCTTTCCCTGAGCACTTTGAAGCCATCATTCCATTGTCTTTTGGCTCATATTACTGCTAATGAAAGTTTTGTTCCCAGCTTAATAGCCGTTATTTGGTAGGTCATCTGTCATTGGGGGCAGCTTTTAGACTTTTTTCCAATCTGGGCCTGGATTTATTCTTCCTCCTCCTGCGCAGCGCCGAGTGCACATTGGATCGAAGGCTCCTGTCTGTCTTCAGCTCTGAAAGCTCTCCTGTTACTTCAACTCTCTTTCTTTGGAAGGCCTGTTGGATCCATGTAAGAGCTGCTCAGATTTACGTCCGTTTCCCCGTCCAGTCCAGAACTTACCCTTTTACATTTTTAAAAACTTAAAAAACGTATGTTTTTATTGATTTCAGAGAGGAAGGGAGAGGGAGAGAGAGAGAGAGAACATCAATGATGAGAGAGAGTCATTGATCGGCTGCCTCCTGCACAGCCCCCACTCGGGATCAGGCCTGCACCTGGGCATGTGCCCTGACCGCAAATCATGCCGTGACTTCCTGGGTCCTAGGTCGATGCTCAGTCGCTGAGCCATGCTGGCTGGGCTCTGTCTCTCTTTGTTTTTTTTTATTTACAGCGGAGTTGGGTTTGGCTTAGGGCCTTGATACATCTTCCTGGTTTGTTGTGTTTTCTTTCTCTCTTTTTAAATGATGTACCAGGTACACAATATTATAATTCAACATTTGCAGACACTACGAAGTGATCACCCCCCAACGTCTAGTTTCTATCCATCACCACACAATTGACCCCCTTCACCCTTTTCACCCCCAGCTCCTTTCTCTTCTGGAACCACCTGTCAGTTCTCTCTGTCTTTATGAGTTTGTTCCTGTTTTATTTTGTTCGTTTTCTTTTTTAGATTCCACATAGGAGTGAAATCATGTGGTATTTGTCTTTCTCCTTCTGACTTATTTTGCTGAGCGTTAGGCCCTCAGCGTAGCTTCCCTTTCATTTCTGATTTTATTTAGGTCAGCCCGCTCTCACTTTATCTTGGTTGGTCGCCCTAAAGGTTTGCCTGTTTTGTTTATGTTTTCCACGAACCAGCCCTGAGTGTCCTTGATCTGTCCTATGTCCTTTTGGTTCCTATTCCTTTTACTTCTCTGACCTTCATTATTTCCTCCTGCTGCCTTTGCGTGTCACTTGTTCTTCTCTACCGTCCTCTTCCCCATCGATAACGTGATTAAGAACAGCCCATGCTCCCAGTCTGTCCTGATCTCAGGATGAGTGAGGAGGAGTTCTCTTGGGGCTTTTTAAAGGCAAGGACCATGGTCATCGCCACAAGGAAAGTCTGTCTCTTTGTCTCCCACCCTCAGTGGCTTCTCACTCGCCATCCAGTTCAGATAACAATGGCTCAAGGCCAGCCCGTGGGGAATGTTCCTTCCCGCTGCTGGTGACAGCGCGCTGATTAGCTAGCTGTGCCTACCTGCCTTTCTTCCCTCAAGTTAGATACAGGCACTTGAACTTGAGATTTGTTTGCGATGAATGTAGTCTCAAATTCTAAACGAGTAATGCATGGTAGATGTGTGGGAGTATCAACAAGTAACCAAAATATATGATAGCTCTGTTGGTTCAATAGCCAAATTGCACACTGTTTCCACTCTGGCACCATTTCGGCTATTGTAGGAGCGTGTGTGCGTGTGTCTGTGTGCGTGTGTGTGCATGTGCATGTGTGTGTGTGAGCGCGTGTGTGTGAGTGTGTGTGTGTGAGCGTGTGTGTATGTGTGAGCGTGTGTGTGAGCGTGTGTGTGTGTGTGTGTATGTGTGAGCGTGTGTGTGTGTGTGTGTGTTAGCGTACACTCGGTGTGTTCTTAATAAAGACACTGGGAAAAGAAGTGTCTCTCCTATTAATCAATAGATCCCCATGTTCTGTCTTCATGGAGGTGCCGGCCAGGCACAGGTCAGTGAAGCGCGGCTGTGCTGACACCTCCCGTCTTGTTGACCAGGGAAGGCGTTGCTCTCAGCGCCACCCCAACCGCAGCCTTCTGGGGTCTGGGTGCTTCAAGCAGAGGGCCCTCTATTTTGAACATTTGGGGTCTAGAAAAATCTAATTTACCCTGAACTCCCTTCTGCATTTTAAAAATTGTGTCTGAATGCTCAATGCAGTCAGAGTGACTGTTTGGTAGACAAAATGTATCCCCAAACTACCAAGGGATTTTCCTAAGTAGCTGGGATTACTCCAAAAATACCTCGCCGATTGGTATCAACCGTCATATTTAAATTCGCATTCCAGCGCTGAGAGCAATTTGTAGCGCATTATGCACCGCGGCTCCTCCCGCGCAGTTCCAGGGCGCTCCTGCCTGTGACAAGCTCCCGGTGCGCTGCTGCGACAGTGGCAACATCAGAAATTGCCTAGAGATACCGCACAGGGCCGAGTGACAGGAGGAAATTTCCTAATCATTTCATAAGCGCAGCCCTTCCCTGCAGCCCCCTCTCCTCCAGCCGGAGAAAAAATGAGATGAGTTTGGGTTGGGAATGTTAATTGGAAGCTGATACGCTTGGTTTTCTGGCACAGCATTTAAATGTCGCCAGGGCTGTCTTCCTGTCCAAGAAAGCTACAAAAAGTGAACTTATCTTACCCCCCTAACCCCCCCAAAAAGAAACCTTAGGTTCTAGAGAGCACAAGCCAAATCCATAGAGAAAATCCTGAAATTGCCAACGCTATAGCTATGAATTGACCCTAATAATAGCTTTTATTATTTAGATGTCATAAAAATTCCAATGATGTGCGGAACAGTAACATCTCCAGTTTAGCAGGAGATTGAAATGCTCTTTGGATTGTGCTCGATATGAAAGCCATCAGAGACAATAGAGCCTGGATAGATACCCCGTCTAACATTTGCGAGAGGCATTAACAATATATTACACTTCACTGCCAACCGCAAACCCATAATATTATTCACAAATTATGTATTGAAGGTTGGGGAGCTGGAGACATTTTTGTAATGCTAATATATTAAGATCTCCCCTCCAGAGAGGTTCTGTGGACCCTCTGCCTGCATTTTTCATCGTCTCCTTACTGCTGGACCATGTGATGGCTGTGAAGTTGTTGCCTGGCTACCCCAGTCTGTTTCCTAGAATGTTGTCTGCCAGAGTTCAGAGGGGTTATCTTCAGCATTGTGACTCCCCCAAACTAGACTATCAGTTATATAATTTATCTAAGGAAGTTTCTAAAACCATGAAAAATACTCTTCAAAACTGTGAGTTGATTCAACCTGAGGAAAGAGAAAAGGGTTCCTTTGAATAATGAAATGATAAAAAGACCAGAAAAATTAAACTTGAATATCATGCAAATAACATGGGCATGGGGATTACTACTTAAGATATACTTTTATTCTAACTATTTTGATTAACAGATGATATAAAAAACTTGCAGAATAGAAAAAAAATAAATACATTCATAGCAGATGCTTTTATAGAGACCTAAAACTTTTAAGTATCCCAGAGGAAATACAATTAAAGTATGATGAGATTGGAGTCTTTGATATCTCTATTAAGGCCTTAACAAGGAAGAGGCATATGGTGGGGAAATATCAGGAAGGTAGACGTGTCTGGCTAAACGGTGTAAAGTGGAAGCATTAATTAAGACACACGAACAATAATAATGACAATTACAACAGCAACAGTGATGCTAATAATAAAAGCGAAGGTGGAGGGAAAAAGGGAGTGAGGATGGATAAAGGTCATTCTACATGGCCATGATTTTATCCAATCAATAATTAATTACCAAATGTGACTCCATGGACTGGCCTTGCGAGCTGATGGGGTTAACCAAGTGCCTTCCATTAGACTTGATTGCTGGACAGGAAAGGATCAGATTAGGCCACGGGACTCTGAAGAGCAAGCAAGACCGTGGGGACAGAAGGGCTCTCTTGAAGAACAAAGATGGAGGCTCACTCTGCTGGACTGGAGACCTATTTTGAAGTCATAGTGAGTAAGGGCGTGTGGTACTGATGCAATGGCAGAGAAGAGAGCAGTGCAACAGAGCAGAACACGCAGAACAGGCCCCCCATGAGCAGCCGGGCTTCTAACGAGGTGCTGCTGCAGGGCGGGGGGCAGGGATCCCACATAAACGATGCTGTTGGCTGGGATGCCCATGGAAAAGGAAGTGTCGTGGACACGGCTGGAAACCGTATCAAGAAGTAATTCCAGATTGACTTCAATCCGAAATTTAAATACGAAACAAGAAAACTTAAAAAATAACACTAAACAGAGCATCACCAGGACCTTACAATAAGCAAAGATTTCTTCAACAAGACGTACGTGCTCTAAATAAAAACGGTTTTTGATAAATGGGATCAAACAAAAGGACTGCACTCCTTTTCGTCAAAAGACAGCATTGAGAGATGAAGCGCAGGCCCTGCACAGAGTGAAAGGGCATTTTCCAGAACCTACGATTACAGATCTGGTCCCTTTTACCACGGAGGATACGTTACAGGACGCCCAGTGGATGCCTGAGACCACGGGTAGCACCGGACCCGACTTACACCATGCTTTCCTCTACACACACCCGCCATGAAGTTTAATTCATGAATCAGGCACAGCACGAGATTAACAAGGTTCACTACGCATCAGATAGAACGAGCATAAGCAAAATAGGGTGATTCCCGGGGGTTGGGTTCTTGACTGAAACAGGCCTGGGAGGGACTCCGGTCCGGAGTCGTTCCGTGTCCCGCGCGATCTGGCTGCGTTCATCTTGAGAAGTCACTGTGATTTCTGCAACTTGAGTCTATATTAAACTTCTGTGAAAAACTAAAAGCAAAGCGAAACAGAAACCAGTGCCCTCAAATGCAGATCTGGAATCCAAAAGTTTTGGGCTACCCAGGGCCTCAGCGAGAAATGGTGTGAGCAAGAACTTACAGCATGTGCATGTTTGCGCGTGGGCTCATTATAATCACGGCGGACATAGGTTTGGTACATCATAGTGTTCTCCGTCATGCTTTGTGCTTGAGTGCATGACCACAACGAAATGAGAAGGAATAAGCGGTTCCTTTGCCCCTTTAAAAGGAAGGGAGCATGAGAGGAATGCGGTCCAATATGTCATGTAATTAGGTCATCGCTGCTTTTCCCTCATTGTGTCGGATGAAGAGCTGAGACGAGGAATAAAAGTATGCGGCTCGGCCATTTCCTTATCCCTTGTGCTTGTATTATTTATGCTGCCTTCAGTCTGCAGTTTCTTTGAAAGAGTCTTTGAAAGCCATCTGCCCATTTTCTGAGGCGTAAATTATTTTGAACGTGGTGATATGGACCATAAATTCATTTAGCCAGACACGTGGTGTGACCGTGGGTCATGGCAACACTTCAGAGCGTCTCTCTGGGACACGCCCGTCCTTCCCCTGGTGCCGCCAGATGCCTGAATGGGGCCAATCATGCATTGAATGCCTCTAAACTCATTTGTTTCTGACTTTAGGGTAAAGGCGGGAATATGGAAATCCTAACATTCTTTCCCTGCTCTCAGTGGGTTTTCTTGAGGTTGCCTAGGAAGCACGCACGTCTTGATGGGTAAGTGAAGTCCACAGCGTTGCTCCTAACTCAAGACCGGAAGGTAGTGCCATTCCTGGGACTGAGAGGGAGGGCCCAGCCTGAATGTGGACTCCGGGGCCTCATCTGCAGACCAGCAGCGATCAAGGACTTCCGGAACGCTTTCCCCACCACAGCTCCACCGGATGGAGAGCAAGGTTTGCGTGGAGCAATCTTTTTCTCTCCAGATTTTCAGAGAAAAGAGCAAGGGTCTGGAAGTCCGCGAGGCTGCTGTGGTTTAGTTCTGTCTTTCCTTCATTCTATCCCCGTGGCAAATCTTTCCCTCCAGATCAGTCTGCTCAACTACAAAATGAAGGATTTGTCACGGTGAACATGAAGGCTCCTCCTCGTTATAAGAAGTATCACAGCCCACACGCTGTCCCCTGACACTCAGCGGCTGGAGTTCTAACCCCTCACCGTCAGAATGCAATTACTTTCGGAGACAGGGCCTTCAGAGAGGCAGCGTGAGGTCGGGTGGACTGGCCCTGGTCCAGTGGGACTGCTGTCCCTTCAGGAGAAGAGGTCGTGACGCAGACACATGGAGGGAGACGTGTGAGGACACAGAGAGAAGACGCCGTCTTCAGGCCAAGGAGACGGGCCTCGGAGGAAACCAACTCTGGTGGCGTCAAGTTCCAGACCCCTGGCCCCCGGAGCTTCGAGAAAATAAATTCCTCTTGTTGAAGCACCCGATCTGGTGCTTGGCTATGACGGCCCCATCACACCATACAGCCAGCGGCCCTCCATCTTCCCTGCGGTCACGTTGACATCTAGCCTGGGGTAGGGTTAGGGTGTATCACATGATTGAACATGTACACATCCATCAACCACAATGTGTGATCATTTACATAGGCTACACCCATCACCTCACAGAGTTACATTCTCTGTGTGTGTGGCGAGGCCTTTTAAAATCTACTCTCTTAGCAACTTTCAAATATACATCACGGCATTGTTGCCTATGGTCACCACACTGTACATTACATCCCCGGGACATGTTCATCTTATAACGAAGTTTTACCCTTTGACCCCCGCCACAGCTCTGCCCACCCGATAGGTCAATGTGAGGAATGCACAGTCCCTGTGCTTCTAATTGAACCTGCTTCAAGGAGAACTTCCGGAGCCTAAGTGATTCCTACTAAATAGCCGAGCATAGAAGTGACCACACGTATTATTAGTATCTGGAAGTAAATACTTGAACGTGTAATCCTGCTTGACAAGGATTACTCTTCCCTGTTCTTCTAAATGTAGATGGAGACCATTAGTTTCAGAATTTTCCTGATGAACATTATACCACGGGACAGGTTAGACAGGTGGTGTTGAAGAGAAGCCAAGCGCCCAGGGGTGTGGCAGGGCCTGGCCACGGGGGGTATCGTTCCGACTGACCCTCAGGGAGGCCCGGAGCTGTGTGGGCGGAGGACACGGCTTCCTCTCGTGCTGCCCAAGGTGCCTCTGATGAAACCCCTTTCCCTGGCTCAGCCGCCCAAGACGTTCTCAGGGAAACAGCCACCTTACTCGAATTGAGAAAAACCTGATTAGTTTTCATTCCACTTATATCCTAGTAGCTATTTTCCAGTAAAGCATCTGGTGTCCTGATAGGATGGCACTAAATCACATTTATCGCTGCGAGACGGACGGAATGTGAAGCGCAAATCGGTTGTTTGACCAGGAGACGGGCCCAGGTAGCTAATTGGACTCTCTCCCCGCCTTTCTGAGAGCCGGCGGCTGTTTGGGGAAGTTAACAAAAGACATTTGTGAGGGAAGATATTAGGCAGTAATGCTAAAACTTTGCATAATCCATTTAACAAATCACTTCTTTGCAACTACGGTGCACTGTCCAATGAAGGGAACACACTGAGCCAAATGTGAGAGGAATAGTTTAATCTCTCGCTTCATTTTAAGGGGCAGCAGGCAGGTAGGACTCATGGCAGAGAACAGGGAGGCCGTGTAGCTGCCAGGATCCGGGTGGAGCTCCGGGCTCCTTGTCTGGGGCTGAGCTGTTGTTCTGCTGTTGGAAGCTGAGGAGAGAGGTGAGCATTTACACCGCCTCTGGTCTGTTTCCAGGCAGAGCCAGGCGCCGTCCTGCGGGCCTTCCCCTCTGTGTTCTCTGCACCAGGCGCCACGGGGCGATGGGGCAGGTGGAGGAGGAGGAGGAGGGGTCCTCGTGTCTCTCACCCACGTCCTCAAGCAGGGCGGGCCCTCTTGTTGTTTTGAACATTGGGCTTCACTGTAAGATCTCCTTTCATTCAAGGGTTTCAAAACCATAACAACTTCAGCGACTGTTTAGAGTCGCTCTTGCTAATCTGAGCTCCATGTTGTGCTTGGGCGCGGGCAGAGCAGGTCGTAGTCAAGGGTCCCAAATGCCCGGCTTTCCCACGCCGCACGCTTCCCTGTGGGTGGAACTGCTTTCCTCCCCTGTGTGATGTCCCACCGCCTGTGCGCCTCCCTCCGTCACACTGAGGCTATTTCCCGAGGGATCGAGGTGTGGATCGTTTTTCTCCATCAAAGAGGAGACAACAGATTCCTCGCGGGTAATGTGGCAGATTAACCAGCGGGCAATCGGTACCTCCCCTGTGTGTGGGAGGAGAGACCTCCCCCCCTCTCATCCCCATTGCACCCCCCTCTGTGTTTCCAGCGGAGGGAGAATAGCCTGGCTCTTCCTGGCTCCTGGCCACGCCTGATGCCCGGCGGGGCTCTCACTCCCCCGCCCACACCTGAGAGTTTACCAGGGGTGGGCAAACTTTCTGACTCGAGGGCCACAATGGGTTCTTAAACTGGACCGGAGGCCGGAACAAAAGCATGGATGGAGTGTTTGTGTGAACTAATATAAATTCAAAGTAAACATCATTACATAAAAGGGTACGGTCTTTTATTTTTTTTTAGTTTTATTCATTTCAAACGGGCCGGATCTGGCCCGCGGGCCGTAGTTTGCCCACGGCTGGTTTAGACACACGAAGAGCCTGAACCTGAGAACTTCAGACCCTAGGAATTCACTCCTTTCATCACTTACTCCACCTCCATCTCTGAGGTGCCTCCTCAGGACACAATGACTGGTCTGGCCGTCTCAGTCCTCAAAGGAACTCCAGTCTCCGAGAAGAAGCAGACGTAGGAGCAACACTTGTAATGATAAAAACAGTGGTAACAGAACCCCTCGGGCCGATCTCACCGCCCTCATGGGACCACATAGACTTGGAATCACAGGTGCCTAAAGCGAAATGGAATCTCTCTCTTGTGCTTGGCGGAGAGCTGTTTGGTTTGAACGCCGGTTACGAAGAAGGTGGAGAAAGTTCCCTTGGGGCTGTGACCCTGTGCAGAGTTTCTAAGGGCAGCTGGTCATTTCTCAGGTCGAGATTTTAAGATTTAGCTTGGCAAGTGAAGGCAGTAAAACATGTCACAGTGCTTTTCTTGTCCCTCAACATTTCTAAAGTAATGCGGATCTGGGATTGTTTTTCTCTTGAAGCAGCATGTGTTACAGAATTTAGGAATTACATTTGACAGCTAGCGTCAGCGCCTTCATCACAATGGCTTAAAAAAAGTGAAGGGTGTTGTTGTTTTTTTTCCCCACAGAAAGGAGGTTTGCAGTAGTTAGTTCTGAATAAAGTCCAGGTACTGATATGACTCCATGAAGTTACCTGGGACGCCGGCTCTTTCTAATTTACACCTTTGCTATGCTTAGCACTGGCTTCCATCCGCAAAGTTACACAGTGATTGCTGAAGATTCAGTCCTCATGTCCATGTTCCAGATAGAAAGGAGGGAAGGCAGGGGCAGCAGGGATCTGTCACCCATTTAAAGGTTCTCCATGGAAAGCATATTCAACGACATTTGCTGTCATCTTATTGGCCAGAACTCAATCTCAGGGCCACACCTAGCTGCAAGGGAGGCTGGGAATTTTTTTTTTAACCCAAGAATCTTGCTGCTCAGAACAAAATTGGGGTTTTGTGTTTAGGAACAGGGAGGATCAGACATTAGGTTGGTAACTGACAGTATTGGTTACAGATGTCTTGGCCATTTTAGCAATGTCTCTTAACACTCATCTTCCTTCTTTCTCAGCAAAACCTATGGAAACAGGCATGTATGTGCCAACGGGAAATTTTCCAATTACTAGAAATGAAAACCCCTATAATTTTATTCTGATACTAAATCAGACTTTCCTTCTTATTGAAATAACCATTCAACAGGTAAATTATTATAATTTAATGTGAATGTTTCTCCCTCAAGTATAAGCCAATTTAATAATATCTAAATTTTGTCTTTATTCTTTAATTTAGTTAAAGCATATAAATTATTACCTCTCAATTGAACAGGAGTAATTTTATGTACCCTAGTTTTTTTCCATATTAAAGAATTCTTTTATACCAATGAAAAGTTAAAAATTATATATATCTTGGTGTTAAATACAACGGCTTTTCAATAATTTCCAAGGTTCATCTGTAGTCTGAAATTATAACTAAAAGTGAAAACACAGGTTTTATATGAAAGTGTTGGTAGATAAGGGATATTAGAACACTTTACCAATAATATTATTGCCTCTCTTTTGTAGGTATAAAATTGAGGCACCAGTTGGTTAAATGATTCTTCATGTGTCAGTAATAGGGCTAAGATTAAACTCAGATTTCCTGACTCCCGGTCCCATAGTGCACTAAGTGAAGAACTCAGTAAATTAATACACTGACTTTATAGCATGTAGATTGTAAATTAATAAAGTCATTATTAATTAAAATTCAATTGAGATATATGATGGTTGTCTCAGACATTAGAGTTCTTAGATTCTATCAACAAACATAACGAAGGTCTTAGAAAGTAACCACTGTTCAGAATTGATAACTATTCATTCAACAGACTATTAACAATTCATTCCACAGACATTCAACGGAATGAATGTCCTCCCTCCCTCCCTCCCTCCCTCCCTCCCTCCCTCCCTCCCTCCCTCCTTTTCTTCCTTCCTTCCTTCCTTCCTTCCTTCCTTCCTTCCTTCCTTCCTTCCTTCCTCCCTTCCTCCCTTCCTCCCTTCCTCCCTTCCTCCCTTCCTTCCTTCCTTCCCTCACTGTATTATAGGACATTTCGAGCACACCTAACTGTGGGTCAGGCATCATGCCAGTGTTGGATACACGTAGGTGAATAAGACCTTCTTTGCTCTAGAAGGCACCATTTAGTTGGCAAAACTGATGTGTAGACAGATAACAGCCGCCCAGTCCTGTAAGTGGTATAATGTAGGCATATTCCGCGTCCCGAGAAAGGGGCATGAGGGAGTAGTGACTCAGGTGACGTAGCACTCGAGAAGAACTTCTCAGGAGAGCTGAGCAACAGAGGTGACGTGCCAGGGAGAGGGAGTGCAAGGCTCTCTGGTCATGAGGAAGAAGCGCTTCTAGGGACCAGTACACAGCGCGCCTCTCTTCTGCAGAGCTCTGGACTCTGAGAAAGACGAAGCATTCAGGTAGGTTGACATAAAACGATCAGCTCATAAAATCTGGATTCGTGAAAAGGCTGAGAGATGCAGCCACAATGGACTTCCGGACACTTCACCACGGAACCGGATTCCCCTCTTAGCAACACCAACCACGAAGCCAGCCTCCTCCGTGGCAGCTGCCCCGGGGCCATTTCAACTTAAACAGAAGTTTTTACATTTATTCTCATTAAATGTCAGCCTGTCCCAGCGATCGCAAGCTTTCTGACTCCAATCAGAAGACTTCCTTGCCTTCATATTTTTGGTTAAATTTGATAGACTTGCTCAATCCAAAAATGTGGCATAGGATAGGGGCCTGCAATTTTCCTTAGGAGTGGCCCTCCAAACGGACACAGTGCCATCAGCGAATGCCTTTTGGCAATCGTTTGTTTAATACGGAGCCCTGACAGGCGAGGGCCCTGCCTCAGCGCTGTTTCCTGTCCTTTTGGTTGGGATCACTCACCACAGAAGAATCGGGATTTATTTTTCAGCATCACTGGTCCTGCATTCGTGCCTTTGGCCAGAGGGAGTGACAAGGGCTGGAGTTACCCTCAAATAGTAAATTAGAAAATGATTTTTAAAATAAAACAACCGTTTACAGACACTAGACAACAGGCACCAGAGGACTGTGATTGCTCAGAGAAGGAAAAATGACGGAAGTTCTACAGTCTCCCCACTTCTGGTCTAGAAACAACTTCTAGGCCATCGGCGTGGGGGAGGGGGACCCCCACTGAGGCTGGTCGCCTTGCTGGCTGAGGAGACGGTGACCAGCGTGGGGGAGGCTGAGCTGGCCGGGCCTCCCAGGGCAGAGTTTTAGGAGGGAAAGGGCCTCGCAGGGTAAGAGCTCGGAGATCTGCAAGAGAGCTCCCTGGGCCTTCACCGCAGACCCAGCTGTGCGGGTGCTGAGTGTACCCCCCAAGGCTGAGCAAAGAGCCTCCGAGGACTGTAACCACAGGGGTAGCCAGAGGTCACACAGAAGGAGCCCCGTGAGCTCCTGGAGTCAAGGCAACTCAGACCCACCCAAGGAAAGACGGGAAACAGACGGGAGGGACCCAGCTGATTTATAAGTCACATAACTCCCCAGGCGAAGCCCCAGACTCGTTAAAGGGAGAAGAAACAATATGCAGCCCTCGGCCTGTGAAAATGAACAATGTCCAGCGATAAAAAGCTAATAGATGTCCCCGAAGCCAGAAAGTGCGGCTCCAGACACAATAGGAACCGACCAGCCGCGGCAGAGATGACGGAATTAGCCAACAGGAATGTGAAAGCAGTTATTATAAAATTATGTCGAATTGTTTCTAGGAGAACCCGAACCTAATGAGGAGAGAAGTGGAAAATACAATAAAGATGCAAATGGAGCTTCTATAGGCAAAGACGGCAACGTGACGAATGAAAGTCTGACCAGAGGGGACTCCCAGCAGAATGGGTGCCGTGGAAGAAGTCAGCGAACTTGAGAACACAGCACGGGTCTGTGAAGAATGGAGCCAAGAGAAAACCACTTAAACACGACCAGAGCCGCAGTGACCGTGGAGACGATACCAGGTGCCTTCATATGTGTGCAGTTGGGTCCCCAGAAAGACTGGGGGGCTAGTTTGCCCCCCAAAATGGACAAAATATTATCAGTTCACAGATCAAGCATTTCGATAAACACAAGCAAGACAAACACACGCAAAACACAGCAAAACACGTCTTCATCTGATTGCTGAAAACCGATAAAAGAGAAATCTAGAGGCCAGAGGAAAAAGCACATATTACACACAAAGGGACACAAATTAAAAGTCATGACAGACTTTTCATCAGAAATACGCAACCCAGAGCAGCAGAATATTATCTTTAAAGCCCTGACATAGAAAGCAAAGCCCGAGATCTGTCAACATCGGTTTTACTTTTCATTTCCTTAAAAGTGAAAGTATAATGAAAACTTTTTCAGATAAACAAACACTGAGAAAACTTCATTACTAGCCAACCTGCACTTTCAAAAAATGGTAAAAAAATGATTTTTTAGGCATAAATACCAGTTAGAGAAAAAAAAAGAATGAAGAGCCCAGAAATGGCAAACATATGGTGAACATAAAAGATGTTCTTCCCTCTTTATAAATATCCCTTTAAGAGATCATTGTTGAAACCAAGGGTGATGATAATGTTTTGTAAGGTGAATAAATGATGTAAGTGAAAGGAATGGTGACGGAAGGAGAGCAATGGAAGGAGACTTGCAGGCCTCGGCTAGTGTGGAGGAGTAAGGCCACTACTGGGAGGGGGGTGGGAAGCCTGGAGCGATCGCTCACACTGTTTATAAACGAGGAGCAGCTACCGGCCTCGATGGGGACCCCACTTCCCTCAGTGGAAACGGCACCTCCCTCAGTGCGGACCGCCCAGCCCTTTTCCGTCCACAGATCTCAGCCACGGCCACGGGTCCGCGACGCCTTTCGTGCTCGTGCCATGGAACTGTTTCTCCCCGGACGACCTCCCGGGGAGGAGGGGACGTGTCCGCGGGTCCTGGGTCCCCGCAGCACACTTGGCTTTAGGGTTGGCACCCAGCGCTCACAGTCGCCCTCCATCAGCACCCCATCCAGACTTGTCTTCCCCGCGAGGCACAGCGATCCCAGAAGCCATTCCTAGTCATCGAAACGTTCTCTCCAGGGTGCGGTTCTGAACACCACGTCTGTAGGAAGGAAGCGTCATCTTGCTCGGCGCTCAGGTTCTTGTTACTGTTCTAGAGCCGTTTGCTCAGGCCTCCAGCTCCCGCTCGGGGGTGGCCTTTGGCGGGCCTTCCTGCCGGAAGCGCCTCTTCTCTCTCTGAACGCTCTGTGTGTTTTGTCTCAGGGCTCTGCACACACACACCTCCCCTCCCCATTTCCCTTTCGATTCCTGAGGGCAGCGTCTATAGCTAATAACAATAATAACGATAGCAGTAGCTCTAATTAGTCAACGTCTAGTATGTGCAAGGCATTCTCTCAAGACCTGTCCCCATATTTAGTTAGTTAATCATGACCCAACCCTGAGATGTGGGGACTGTCATCCCCATTTCACAGGTCAGGAAACTGAGGCCTCGTTCCTTGTCTGTGCTCCTGGAGCCATCAAGGGGGTGGTGAAAGGCTTGAACCAGCTCTTTCTGTCCCTGTTTTCCCACTTCCCAGTATGGCTGCAGCCCTGGCTCATTCATCTCTGTATTCCTCCTGGCGCTTAGAGCGTAGTAGGCACTTCGTTAATGTTGGTTAACAAATATATTCAGTCATGTGTGGGATGAATTTTAACAGGTGACTCTGGCAGATGCAGTTCTGGGCCACAGGGATGCATCTTTAAAAAACATTTTTTTAATATACTTTATTGATTTTTTACAGAGAGGAAGGGAGAGGGATAGAGAGTTAGAAACATTGATGAGAGAGAAACATCGATCAGCTGCCTCCCTCAAACCTCCCACTGGGGATGTGCCCACAACCAAGGTACATGCCCTTGACCAGAAGTGAACCTGGGACCTTTCAGTCCCCAGGCCGATGCTCTATCCACTGAGCCAAACCGGTTAGGACCATTTTTTTTTTTTAAGAATAAAAAGTCCTACTTAAGCCTTGGACAGCCGCCCGGTGGTTGGAGCCTTGCTGTACCAAAAGGTTGGGGGTTGGATTCCCTGTCAGGGCACACACTTGGGCTGCAGGTTGATCCCTGGTCTGGGTGCATATGGGAGGCAACTAGTCAATGTTTCTCTGTCACCCTGATATCTATCTCTCTCTCTCTCTCTCTCTCTCTCTCTGTCTCCACTCTTCACTCTCTGAAATCAATTAAAAAGCATGTCCTCTAGTGAGGATTTCTAAAAAGTTATATTCAAGCCAGGATGGAGGAGACATTTCCCAGTCCCCTCCAATCACGGGCGCCTCTGCCTAGACCCGACTCGGAGCCCGCGGATGAGGTGGCGACACACCATCTGCCTGCGAGGAGCCCTGGAAGTTCCAGTTTCCTCTCTGAGCCCCAGGCAGCACGCTCAGCATAGTGCACAGATCTGTGCTTTTGAGTTCAAATGTTTTTTAAAGTGTAAATTTGGAAGAGGAAAAAAAAAAACAACCCTGGGCATGAGGTCATAAAATGGCTCCTAATGTGATATAAATGCGATGCGATATAAATGCAGTGCAATGCATCATCATTAGCCCCTGTCAGGGAGGAAAGCAATGAGTCATCCTAAAACGCCTTTGATTCCACCGGGCATGTTTATTTATTCTGCTTTAAGAACTCAGCTTTGGTATTTAAATGGACACAGTTTATGGATCTATTATTAATGACGCCATTAAACTCTTCAGGCTGACCGGAGTCCACCTTCTGTCTTGATTTGGTTCCTCTTACTTACACTTTAGAGATGTTGTGGCCTGTCTTTTTTTAAGCCGGCATGGACAAGCATTTAGCCACTTGCACTGTTTCAGGGTTTTGATCTGTTATGAAGAGCAAACTTTTAGCTCTTTGCTTCTTCTACACAGATCATGCTGTTTGGGAATATATTTAATCAGTTTCTCACCATTTTCAACATTCAACCTTGAATTAAAAACCAACATCACTGCAATAATCAACATTTCTTGTTCCAAAGGATCTTTCAGAGTTTTAGAATCAGAACTGAAGTTTTCCATGAATATGAATTGTGGGTAATCTTAACAAGACTTCTTTCTCTAATTGGGAAATTTAATTTGATTAAAATGCCAATTCTACACATATATTTATTTCCATTTGAACCTGTAAATGGTCTAAAAATGACCCCAGAATGTTAAATGAGGTCATAATGAGTTTCCTCTGGTAGAGTAAGGCTACACGAATTAGTATTGTAACATTGCAATTCACAGCCATCTCAACTGGGTTAAGCTTTGCCCAAATCTTTCTTTTTGCTTTTGAAAAAGGCAAAAATAACTGAGGAAAAGTAGTGCCAGGGACAAAAGCACTCTGGGAACTAGAGAGATTGCATTGTTCCAATTTCTTTTTCTTTAATTAAGGCAAAGTGCTTTCCCCAGGGAAAAAAATATACAAAAAATTTCTTTGCGTATTTTTTGACCCCCAAGTGGAAAAAAGGTCGGTAGCTCCCACTCACCATCTACTTCTCACAAGTCCTTCGCATTTTCCACAGCTACGCATGCACGGACACATGTCTCTGCAGACCTCAGATGTATGGCAGAGTGGTTCCTCGCATGTGTGGGGTCCACTGTGTTGGGTAACATGTTTATCCCTCTATGACTGTCATCCTGGCTATGGCTAGAAATACATCACAGCCCTGCACGTATGACATTCAACTTATCACAGGCCCCCTTTCATGTTAAATAACATGTACTTGGGGAGGATGCCGAGCATAAAAGAAATGCCTACAAATAGATTGGGTGTTTCTTATTAAGTATGTGGTCAGATTTTACCGTAAGAAGAAGTAAACATTTTCTGAAAAGCACGAAGGATTCCGGTCTCCTGTTTAAGCCCAGGCTCCCCAGGTAACTGACCTTGGACAGGGCACGTGTCTTCTATGAGCCCCTGTTTCTTCGTTTGTAAAATGAGGAGGTTCCGCTTCGTTATTTGTTGGTTACCCCGTCCTAGATGAGGGGAGTCATCTTTTTTAAGAGCTACTAGAGCACAACATAGACCCATAGAGTATTTAGGCTTTGTAAGTTCTACCTATTGGCCTTTTGGAATTATGGTAATGGAGAATCAAAACTGTTTCAATGATTCCTCTTAAGGATGTAGTCCTAATATAGGGCTCTGACATACTTTTATTATTGATCCAGTGCTTTTACCATGCGATTTTGCTAACATAAGGGATATTAAAAGAGTGATTAGGGAGATACAGAGCGGCCACAAAGTCCCCCTGTTTAGGATTGTGTCCTGGGCTAATAATTAATAATTAAAGCTCCCAGAGACTGGCTTAATATAGTGCAATCGCTCACTCCCAATGATACTGTTGCCTACGTTTGCCAACTCTGGGTGCCAGAATTCTGATATTAATTACCAGGTTGAGTTGGTCTAGTTTACTTATCTATATTCCTGCAGCCAATTTATTGTGTAGAATAATGGAGAAATGCTAAGGACGAGGAAGTAACAATATTTTACACAGCATATCGTAAACCACTTTTCCCAGGTAAAATGGCATTGAAGCCTCACGCCTGTTTGGTGCCATTTCTGTTTACACTGTCGGTAGAGCATCTTCTGGGCGAGAACAGCTTCTCAGTTCAGAGCACTGTGCTGCCCTTTCCCTGCTCATGTTGTGTCTCCCAAGGATTTCATCCCCATTTTGTGAAGAAAACGTTAACACAACCAACTCTAAGTTCTGGCGAAATGAGTAGTAGCGGCATTAGCCCTGCGTGTGCATCCGTTTCACAACGCAGAGAACACCGCCAGCTGCCTACGGACTTTTTTTGTACAACACGTGCTAGCTTATTCTATCTTTACGATCTCTATGTTGAAAAATGACACTGATGAAGAAATCCATGGACGGCCCAAATTATTTTAATAGAAATAGGAACCACTTAGAAGAAGTAGTTACAAGAACAACGACCAGACGGTAAAGTTTCCATTCATTAAAAGCACACAGTGAGCTCTGACTGTACGTGAAGGCGCCACGATGGGCGAGGCCTTGCCCCCAGCCTCGGCCTCCCTGCTACCTCGCTTTCCAAGATCCTCCCACGGGGTGAAAGCAGACTGTGGCTTCCTCCTCTCAGGCCTGTGACAGGCCCAGAAGACCCGGTTCTCCCTGCGCTCCTGAACATGTAGAAGGAATATGCATCTTCTGTTCACTTTCCCAAATGGAGACGGTAGCAAATACCCATGCAATCAGTGGCTTCTGGCTTCAAGAGCTGGGAGAGAGGTCTTCGAAGGGACTAGTTCCTAACGCAGCCCCACAACATTCCTGCTCAGGACATGTGAGAGGAGTTACTCGTGCAAGGAGCCACGTATGTGGCTGGACAACGCTACTTACTGAACAGCCCGAACGCTATCTCCCTTTCGTTTCATGGCCGGTAGTAGTTCTCCCCGTGAAGTAGCACCGATGGAGTCAGGCTTACATCCGTGCGATTGCTTTTCAGATCCTGAACCGTTGCTACTGGTGCTCCCTTCCCAGCATGGAAGTCTCGGACCTTCTTCAGGGCTCCCCGGAGGCGGTTTTTAGTTCTTTATCCGAATCAGTCCTCTGGATGCGCCGCACCTTGTGCATGTCCCTCTCGAGTGTTCGCTTTGACCAGCGAAGAAAACAATGAGGCCGTAACATCCCAGAATGTGGCCACGCTTTTTCTCTGAAGACAACCTAAAATCGAATTAGTTCTTCCCGTTGCTGTAACATATTGTTGGTTCATAATGAGCTTATTGTCTAACGCAACCTCTAAATCTTTTTCACATGAAACATTTGTCTATAAATGTGGTCTAGCACCATCTTTAATTTAGGAGATTAATTGTTTTAAATTAAGTCCAGGACTTTCAATATATTATTTAATCTTGCCCTTTAAAGCATTGCTTTAGTCGTGCGTGCGTGTGTGTGTGTGTGTGTGTGTGTGTGTGTACATGTATGTGTACTTGTTTGCTGTATTTTGCCTGCACCGAATTTCTTTGGAGAACAACTTCTTCCCTGCTCTTAGCCTTGGGCTCTGAGTGGATGTGCCCCCCAAGCTTGGACAGTCAGTGATGGGCACATGTTCCAAGCCAGGGCAATAGCTCAAACCTAGGACTTTGACTAGAACTCTTCAGCATTGCAGTAGCCAGGATGGATTTAATAAGAGTAAAGACAGAAGGGTATGAAATAATTTAAATAGCATCAACATTGGATTGAGCTTGTCAGCATTTTACAGCTATTCACTCACTCCCATTTATTAAGCACCTACTATGTGCTTCCTCATACCAACACAGATTTGAGTTAATTTAAAATTAGTAAAAATACAACTTGATATTATAATGCTCTAGTAGAGTTAAATAAGCATTCCCTAACCTCCATTTATTTTCTAGCCCGAAATGAAGCAAACACAGAGGAAAGCATAGTCAAACGTAGAGTTTCTGAAGCTTAATTGCATTATTGGAACAACTCATCCAGCTGTGCTTGAAATAATTTACCTCCCGGACAATCTATTTTCTGAGGTTACTTTAACTGGGCTTCTGTCCCTTGCAATCAAGAGTCCTGACAAATAGATGGGCTTTAGTTAACTCTCCCAGCATTGTGTCTCCTTTAAGTTAATTATGTGCTATGTGTTAGCCTGTTGAGCAGGATGGGATTTTCCCCAGGCCATCAATTCATACTTTTTGGTTGTTCATATAACTATGAACTAACTTACCTTTTGTCTCTTTCCATAGATATTTTATCCTTTTGTGTCCAAGGAAAGATCAGGGCTTTTTCAAACCCTTTGCTAAAATCTAGTGACTATTCCTTGGACATACTCACAGTCTAGTTTCTGAGCGACTCAATTAAGTCAGAGCGCGTCAATATGTCCTTGGCATTCCCCCCTGGTTCTAAACCACCATATTCCTTCCTCCAAGTTTATAAACCATGAATTTACGAATTCCGACTAGATTTCCCCAAGATTCACTTACTAGACAGTAAGTCCATGTTTTAAGCCTTCTTTTGGTAAATTAGTACAATATTTCCCCATCCCCAACCTGGTGGCTTTTCTCCCATTAAAAAGAAATCCTCAACGAGGGTGAGGGGTAGCGGCCGAGCATTCTTAGAGAGAACTGGGGAAATCTCAGCACCTGGCACGTGAACTTTTATAACTTTTAACTGAGCATTTACAGTTCTTCTTACTATGAATCTTCTGCCATTTGTCGAGTGGGCACATGTTCTTTGATGGAGAAGAAAAGCAGTGAACGCCACAGCTCTGTCCTGCAGAAGCGTCACCCTTACGCCCTCTTCCCTGAGCGGTCGCCTTCTCTCTGCTCCTTCCAGCTTTACAAACCAAGCTCTGAACATCTCTTTGCTTTTTTCACCATCCCAGCCTGAGCTGTGGCCTCCCTTATTGCTATGGTTCACTGTAATACTTTGCCTTGATCATGGGCTTTGCCACTATTTCTTTTGATAATACTCTTAAAAAAAAAACAGTTTCATTTGGGAATTCCCTGTATTGGCATGTTGACTTTTTTTTCTTTTTTTAGATATCTACACACATTTTTTTATTTATTTGTCATTGGTATCATTTGTGATGGTATCATCACATTCATTTTAAAATAAGAAGACGCTTTCACTTCTGAGCAGTAGCCAGGATGGATTTAATAAGAGTGAAAACCGAAGGGTGTGAAATAATTTAAATAACATTGACATTGGACTGCACTTGTCAGCATTTTTTCAGCCACTCACTCACTCCCATTTATTAAGCACCTACTATGTGCTTCCTCATACCAACACAGATTTGAGTTAATTTAAATTTAGGCACAACACAACTTGATATCTTAATACCCTAATGAAGTTAAATAAGCATGCTCTACCTCCCAGTTATTTTTTCACAGTTTTCATTCATTTTACAAACCTTCCCTAGATCTATTAAACTTGACTGTGTTTGAATTGATTCCGTGCACCATTAGGCTATTTCTGCTACACATGTGGAGTCAGGTTATTGAATGGCTTTCTAAACTTGAATGATGAGGCTGTGCCCAAATCTAGCATCCGCTCGCCAAATGCGTTCAGTGGCTGGCACTCAAGTCATGATGTAACTGGGATTGTATCTCGGGAGGAAACTTAAAACCATCTCGTTCAGTCCCCTCTTCCTGAGGCCAAGCACACGGAAGGTCTGAGAAGTTGAGTAATCTGTCCAGGAACCGAAAAGGGTGTGAGCCAATGGCTCTGGACGTTAGGACTTCCCCCTGCGCAGAAGGAGGCTCACGCCTCCCTTCATTTCTCCTTAGTGTCTACGTGATGATGACTGAGCGCGTCCTTTTGGCGTTGTTCTGGCCGGTGTCGCCAGCCCCTGTTTTGCGGTGGGCGCTGGGTTTTAGCCAACGTGTGGCTGGGATAACCAGGGGCTAAAATCTAGAAGGCCGGAGAGTGGCTTTCTCATCTAATTTGCTTTGACAACTGTCTCTTCATAAACGAGAAGAAGGAGATGGCTTTTTGGATATTGATGTGTGGACGATGGAAAGGATATTGATTTTACTAAGATGACACCAATTTGTTGCCAGGAACTTGAGGAATGTTTGGGGCCCCCGTGCAGGAGACCAGGAGAGGAATGCTAAAGCTGCCGGTGCCTTTTGGAGGGGAGCAGTGTGGCCGTGGCTGCCCACGAGAATGAGCCTTTAGAACGTGTCCCCTCCACCTCCACCCCCACTGCTCTGCCCCCGTGACCAGGGCAATGCCGCCATCGGCGTTCTAACCAGAGCCTGGGAGGAGAGGAAACAGCGTTTGTCACATTTCAACATCAATCCAAGAGACTGTTGCGCTGAGACGCCCTTGGCCCTGAGGAGAGAGAAAGGCTTGGGGTTCTGTGCAGGTTTAGCCGACATCGACCTCACGGGAGTGAGGAGAGCCGTCCAGGGAGCAGGTTAGAACCTCAGTTGAAAACTGTGCTGAAGAGAGAGAGCCCTGCCCCAGCCCCCACCCCCCCCACCTTATCCCGTCGGTGGGAGACACGCATGGGCCCGACTCTGAGGCACATTTTCTTGACTCCAATGAAGCTGACATTTATACGACCAAGAGATACGGACTCCGCAGCCCAGCACCTAGTCCAGCCTGCCCTTTGTTAGCATCGACTGCCCCATATGAGGAACCGGTGAGGAGATGGAGGGGGCTTGCGAAGAGGGGGAGGGGGGAGGAGAGGGAGGAGGAAGAGGAGGAGGAGGAGGGAAGATGAGGGGGAGGAGTGGAAGGAGGAAGAGGAGGAGGAGGGGGAGGAGGGGGAGAAAGAGGAGGGGGAGGAAGAGGAGGGGAGGAAGAGGAGGAGGGGGGAGGAGGAGGGGGGAAGAGGAGGAGGAGGAGGAAGAGGAGGAAGGCCCCCACAGCGTGTCAGACTCCACAGAGTGAGGTTCAGAGACTCTCTCCTGTTTCCGTCCGCACACCCGGCCCGCGGAACCTTGCACAGCCCTTTCCGCTCCGGTAGCCGCTGGAGTGTGTAATGAGTGGATTCCAGCGAACTGGAGCCTCCTGCTGTAGGTGATGCTTCAGCAAGTTGCCATCAGCTGGAGCTGCGTCAGGGATATTTCTGCCTCAAACCTGACAGACGGCTGCAGTGGTCGGATTGTCTGTCATCACCCAGGTGTTGGTCGGTGCTCCTGTTCCGATGAGGACATGACGTGGGAGGCCGGCTGAGGCCTGAGCGCAGCCTGGTGGGAGCGGCCGTCCTCCATGGAGCACCTGCTGCTGGGCGCCGAGGGGCAGCAGGCGGGAGGGAAGCCAGACCTCGTGTTCTCATCCGCCCTGTGCTGCGGGCCGTGCATTCCAACAAAGTGCTCTTGCAGGTAGAGAGGCCGACAGTGATGTTTCCAGCCATGGAGGAGAAATGAGTTTGTTCCCTCGGCCAGAGGCCTCATCTTCCTCCACGCTGTTTCTGTGCCGACTGCCTCAGGCCATCCTGCTGCACTAACAAAGCAGAGGCTGGGGGCTGTGAGCCACAGACGTTCATTCTCACAGCTCAGGGGCCGGGAAGTCCCAGGTCAGGGTCCCAGGTCAGGGTGAGGCCTCTTCCTGGTCATAGGTAGCCACCTGCTCGCCTTGCCTTCACAGGTGCGGGGGCCGGGAGCTCTCGGAACCTCTGTCCTAAGGGCACTAATCCCACTCATGAGGGCTCCACCCTCCTGGCCACACGCCCTCCCAGAGGCCTTACCTGCAAATCCCATTACCGTCAGGGCTAGAATGGCAACCTGTGCCTTTTGGGGGGACACAGACATTCAGACCACAGCACTGACCATTGCATCACTCATTTCTGTTGACACAATTCACCTAATGTCCTTCCTATTCATTAAGAACCCACCAGACTCAAAGGAAGTTATCACCTTGACAAGGGCATTATGCTACGTCTAATCTGTTCACTGGCTCTAAAAAAGGGTTTTGGTGAAGACATTGAAAGGACCCTTAAACTATGATTAGATGCTCTGCATCCAAAGGTTAGGGACAGTTCAAGCTTCAAGGCCGGCCCTTTGCAGCTTGGGGTAGAGAGAGCGAGCCACAGGGGGTCAAAAAGGGGCGATGAAGAGAGAAGGCTGCAGAGAGGGGACAAGAGAAATCAAAGCCTGAAAAACAGAGCAGGCAAGCGGACTAGAGGGAAGCGTGAATCAAAGAAAAACAATGAAAAAAGACCAGGAGAGAAGAAAAGAGGAAATGAAGAAAGAAGTGAAAGGAAAGTAACAAGTGAAAACAACAGAAGGGAAAGTGAAGCGAAGACCTGGTGGTAAACTGATTAGGCGTCAGGGCCGCTGGCTGTGACTTGGTTTTCCCAGCGCTGGGCGGCAGAGGTCTGAGCGTGGTCCTGGCAGCGGGAGGCTGGGGCTCGCTCCTGGAGACGGTGTGTGTCCTGAATCTGAACGGTCCATCTTTGGGTGTTTGGAGAAGCCCTCTTTTATTTTTATTTTTTAAGTAGATTTTAATTGTTCAGAGAGGAAGGGAGAGGGAGAGAGAGAGAAACATCAATGATGAGAGAGAATCATTGCTCAGCTGCCTCCTGCACGCCCCCTACTGGTGATCAAGCCCGCAACTCGGGCATGTGCCCTGACTGGGAATTTAACCGTGACTTCCTAGTTCATAGGTCAACGCTCAACCACGGAGCCACACTGGTTGGGTGAGAAACCCTCTTTTAGACAATTCTCACCGGGCGCCTGGGCCAGCAGGACAGAAGGTGGCCCATGAGGTCCGATGGTTGGCGACCACTGGTTTAAGGAAACCTTTGGAGCAGCGGTAGCCAACTGGTGGTCCGCCGTCCCCCTCCCTCTCCTCCCCCCCTCCCCCTCTTCGCCGTCCCCCTCCCCTCTCCTCCCCGGTTCCTCCTCTGGGGCAGTCGCTGCTGACAAAGGCCAGGCTGGACTAGGTGCTGGGCTGCGGAGTCCATATCTCTTGGTCGTATAAATGTCAGCTTCATTGGAGTCAAGAAAATGCGCCTCAGAGTCAGGCCCATGCGTGTCTCCCACCGACAGGATAAGGCGGGGTGGGGGTGGGGGGCTGGGGCAGGGCTCTCTCTCTTCAGCACAGTTTTCAACTGAGGTTCTAACCTGCTCCCTGGACGGCTCTCCTCACTCCCGTGAGGTTGATGTCGGCCAAACCTGCACAGAACCCCAAGCCTTTCTCTCTCCTCAGGGCCAAGGGCATCTCAGCGCAACAGTCTCTTGGATTGATGTTGAAATGTGACAAACGCTGTTTCCTCTCCTCCCAGGCTCTGGTTAGAAAGCCGATGGCGGCATTGCCCTGGTCACGGGGGCGGAGCAGTGGGGGTGGAGGTGCCCTCATGTTGGAGCCACATGAGGTGCCGGGACTCGGGGTTATGCAGTCCCTCCTCACGTGATCCCCCCCAGGTCTCTGCGGAAGCCTCCTGTGCCGGGGAAGCTGCTCCCCTCTGTGGGGTCCCCTGGCCTGGGGGCAGCTCTCGTCCTCGGGGAGCGCTCCTGACACCGAGCCCTGGCCTGGCCTCCTGGGGTCTCCATTCATGCTGGTCCTTTCTTGGCAGGTAGCTTCCTCTTCCCAACCAAAGCGCAGAGCAGCCAAGTGCTCCTGTTGCTGCCACAGCTGATCTTCCTTCTTGCTTATCAACGTGGAGGCCTTTGAAGACCCGGGGACGCGGCCTGATTAGGGTTGGGTTAAAGGCTTAGGTTTCTAACTCGCCTTGGAAGTCTCATCGAGTGAAATCGAATCTGCGGTGTTAAGTAACAGCAGACAGGGCTTCGATCAGGCGCAGGGAGCTAGGACGGGATTTCAGCTTTCATTGCAAGGTGGCTGCCAGCTGACGCCGCTCCGAGGGCGAGCTCAGGCCCCCTGGTGCGTTTACATCAGGGTGCCCAGGCCAGACGATGCTGTTGAAAGAAATGCTTTTCCTTTTGCTCAGTAGAGAATAAGCAGATGTCCCACTAGGACGGCCACCCCTTTCCCAGCCCCCCACAGGCAGGTGCAGCAGGACAGGACGGCCCCCCCCCACCCCCCGGCCCGGCTCAGGTAGACGCGCTGAGGAAAGGGTAGGTTTCTGAGAACAACGGCAGCTGCTGGCAGCACAGCTGTGCTGGAGGCGGCCGGGCAACTAGCAGACTCAGAAGGAAGAGGAGAGAGGGCAGGAGAAGAAGCCAGGTTTCATCCTCATAACGACTTGTCTGCTCCTAATTTATGGAGTTTCTAGTACATTCAATTACTTTAATAGAACGTGGGCAGACACCATCATAGACGCATATGTATATGTGGGAACACACAGCGCGTGTGCGTGTGCATGTTGGTGTTTGCTGTCACGGTGGAGGTGGCGATGCTGTGTTACTTAGGAGATTGTCTTATTAGCCGCGAGCCCATGTTCTCATAGAACAGACTCCGTGGTTTTGTTTGTAGAGTTGATCTCTCCTAGGGAAACTCTGGGTGTGGAGCCACCATATCCAGTCCCACGTTTTAAACCTCATGGTCTCTGTGTTCAGAGGCCCAGGGGGTTGTGACGGAGCCACGTCATCCCTCGGATCTCAGCCCAGGACAGCGGAGGCGCCTTCATGGGGACCTGGCGATGTGTCAGTTGTCCTGTCTCCCTGACCTTCCCGTCAGGAGGGGCTCCTGCTGCTGTTGAAGCAACGATGCTGAGGACAAACACTATCTCCACGGCGCTTAGAGGACCTGCAGGTGTAAGTGCACCCCCGATGGCCTATGGGCGGGTGCATGGAGGTGCCGGTAGGTTTCTAAATGGAACGTGCTGCCCGGGAAGGCGGCTGATGCGCATTGAGACCTGAGCGCAGTCCCCGCGCCTCCTGCTCGGCGGCCGCACCCGCCTGATCGCACCCGCATCCGCTCAGGACGGTGTCAGGCTGCAGCTGGTTAGCGGGGCAGTCGGAGTAAACGGGTATTTCTTGGCACAACCTGCCTGGTTAGTCTCCTAGGTTTGAAGGCACCTGAGAGGGATGCGTCCGGCACTTTTAAAGATTAGTCTTGAGAGGATTCCGACGGGAGTCCTCACGCGCAGGGATGGCAGCAGTGGTGGTTACTCTCCTGATAAACCAGTGCAGCTCCGGTCAGGCTGTGTCTCCTGGGAACCAGCCCATGCCTACTTCCCTCTCCTTCTACCATTCTGTAAGTTACTTAATATCCTCGTAGTAACGGTATCTTCTCCTTAATCAGTAAGCGCCGACTCCCTTCACTTCCAGTTCAGAGCCTTGCCTGGTGTGAAGCATATAGAACAGCGGTTCTCAACTTGTGCGTCGCGACCCCTTTGGGGGTCGAACGACCCTTTCACAGGGGTCACCTAAGACCATCGGAAAACACATATATAATTACATAATTATGTTCAATTTGTAACAAAATACATCCTGCATATCAGATATTTACATGACGATTCATAACAGTAGCAAAATCACAGTGATGAAGTAGCCACGAAAATAATTTTATGGTTGGGGGTCACCACAACATGAGGAACTGTATTAAAGGGCCGCGGCATTAGGAAGGTTGAGAACCGCTGATATAGGACCTCCTGTGCTGGGGCATCTGGCTCAGGATTAAGTATTCGTCCTTGTTCAAAGTTGCTATGACTCAGGCGTGAGGTCTGGCTGACCTCCCTGCTGTGTAGGGGACCTAGTGACACAGTAAATCGGCGGCAGCAGTAACATCAGAGGAACCATCTCCTTGAGGCGTCCCAAGAGACAAGAAGGGATAAATGGCTGATCTTGCATTGGCACCGCTGTACCCAGCTGTTGCTCTGGCCTCCGGTTCTGAAAGTGTCCAGTGTGGTCAAGACAACTCCCTCTCTGTCCGTGTGGGACGTTGCATCACAGAGAGTAATCGTGTGAGTTTGTAGGGCCACGTGATGAACGTGGCCCTGGTGGTACTGGCCCACGCAGCCACGGGGACTCTGCCACCTGCGTGGATTATCTGTGAACCTTCCTCCTTACAGGCAGTAGGGAGAGCGGAACTCTCCATGTTTGGGAGTGTGGATCCGAGGTGCTCTCTTGTGGATCCCAGTTGATCATCACTGTCCTGGGCGGTGGACAAGTGGCAGGGATCTGATGGCCACGTGGGGAGAGAGGGGGACGGCCAGCACCCACGGAGGCAGCGGGAGCCTTAGTGGAGACCCAGCCCCCTCATTAGAGATGCTCCTGGTGCCAGGCCCTCGGTGGGGGCTGGGCTGGGACTCTGCAGGACGCGGGGTCGTGGGAGCTGGCCTTGGGCTCTGAGGAGGTGGGATTGGAAACAGTGATGTCAGAGAGGGAGGCCTTGGATGCCGGGTCCCGGAGCCACCTGCGGGGACGATATTGGTGCCACATCCTGAGCTCCGGCAGCGACTGCCCACTCGCTCCATTGTTCATTGTGGTCGCTCGAGTGGCCGGCTTTCTTGTCTCTCCCACGTCCCCGACTTGTCTGGGCATGGCATTCTGAATAACTCCGTCAATGTACATCCTGTGAGTGAGGGAGCTTTGTTGTTGTTGATTTTCCCAAATGCTATTGAAATTATAGCCCGAACAATAGGCCAACATTCATCCGCCGAGGCCCGTGAAATTATTATTTTTTAATAGCGGAAATGTTTCTGAAATTGACTGGTGCAATGTATACACGCTGAGTGTTCGGTATAGTATGAATTTTTGGCAGCGGGAGGGGCTGAGAAAATGGAATAAAATGGCTCTAAAATCTCAGCAGTACATGACGGGGGCACTAAACACATACTTACACGTAAAAAAAAAAGATCTAGAAAATACAGTGGCGAGGGAGTTGTATCTGAGAAAGTTCGCTTTGGAGGTAACACGGTGACTAAATTATTGTCATTGACACAGGTGATTTAAGAGAAAAACTCACATCCTAGTGCTTACAATATGTTGGTTGATTTTTTTTAACAGAAAATACGTATTTATTATAAAGTAATGTGTGCTTCATGATGGAATAGAAAAATAACACTATGAGCTACTGAAAAAGGGCTGGTGCTCAGGCTCCGCAGGATGGAGGCTGCGCCCCTTGGAGCTCCGTGCTGGTGCGGGACAGGCGGGCACAGCACACGGGACGGAGCGGCCCAGGCCCTGCGGAAGCTGAGGAGCCCACGTGGTCCACACGAGATGCTCTGGCCACGATGGTCAGCGAGGAGGACCTGCGGCCATCAGGGGCTGGTGCTGAGGATGGCCGGGAGGGGGACCGCCCTGGCCCTCCCTGTGCTGGCGTGTAGACGCGTCTCTCAGGCCGATGGTCCTGTTCAGACGGTGCCCAGTGGCCTTACGCTCGGTGTGTTGCCCCAATGTCTGTGCTGAGGAGAAGCCGGGACTCTCCCTCGGCCCACGTGCCCGCCCTCTCTCGCGGGTGCGGCTGGAGTCCCCGAAGCGCGAGCGTCTCGGTGCTGCGGGCCGCGGGCTGGAATGTCTGGCCTTCAGATCCTGTCCATCCGGGAGGAGGCGGCCGGGGAGCGCCTCTGGCAGCAGCTCGGGGCCACAGCAGCGGTGGTCGGAGGCCATCACGGCAGATGGGAAGGCCAAGGCCACACTCAGGGCGAGGGGCATCTTCCGTGGCAGAGGCTTCCCTTTGCACCACCAGCAGCCGAATCACTTCTGTCCCAGGCAAAGGAGGAGCATTGCCACGCCGAGCGCGAGGCTGGCGGTGGGACAGGGCGGCCGGAGACCTTTACACAAAGTGCGAGGAGTCCCGGCAGGAAACGGGCAGCCTCACGCCCCCCGTCAGGAGAAGCAGGGGTTGCGGGGGGTGGAGGACGACCGTCTACCTCCGGAATCGCACCCCGTGCCCCCATCCCCGGTCCCCATGGAAACTGCAGACGTGGCCGTTGCCGCCGCCGCTCCGGAGCAGTCATGTTGGTTGATTTTATTTTTTTTTAAATATTTTGTATTGATTTCAGAGAGGAGAGGAGAGGGAGAGAGAGTTATAAACATCAATGATGGGAGAGAATCATTGACCGGCTGCCTCCTGCACCCAACTTGGGCATGTGCCCTTGACTGGGGATTGAACCGTGACCTCCTGGTTCATAGGTGATGCTCAACCACTGAGCCACCCGGGCTGGGCAGTCGGGTGACTTTTATGCAGAGCACGGCCTCTGTCCTTCTTTGCCCACGTTTCAGTTTGCTCGCTCGAGTTACTGACTTTAAAGCAGTAAACTAGTCCTGAGTAGCTGCCTGGAGGCCCCTGTGAAGATGGGAAGAAGCGGACGAAGTGTCCCAGCATCCCCCGCAGCCCTGGTGGCATGGACCTGTCTCCCGTGGCTCCCCAGCGGGGGTGCCCGGCCTGGGAGACCACAGGCTGCCCCTCCAGGCAGCCGCGTGTGGGCGGAGGGCCAGATGGATGTGGAGTGGACGGCCCTCTGTCGCCACTGGCCGTCTGCCAGCACCGGACATGTGCTCCTGGCCGAGGGACTGTCACCGTCCTGCCTGCATGACGGCTGGCCACCCCAGAGCCCTCCCGGGCAAGATGCAATCCTGCCACGTTGTCATGGTTACTCAGCCGTTTCCCCAGGGCCCTGACATCCGCGTCTCCCAGGGGCAGCGCTCTACCTCATGCATATGCATGTGCTCCACAGGGGCCTCGCCACATCTGAGCATCTTACAAGATTTACAAATTTAGAAGAAAATGGAGAGGGAAGGAGGGAAAGGTGACACGGAGAATGAAAGGGACAGTGACAGGAGGGCACGTTGTTAAATGCACGAACGAGGCCCCCGCTGGCCGGCCAGAGAGCCGGGAAGGGTTAATGCCGCTGGGCCTCCCGCTGTAAATCACCCGTCTGCGCGGCCACCCGGGCTCCACTCACCTGTCAGAGCTCCGGCCTTTTCAGATGCTTCCAGGCAGCATTTTGTTTTACTCCCCAACAACCTGATGAAATATGGTGGGGACACCAGCAGCCACACCAGACGAGGAAACTGAGGCCAGAGCTGGGCTCCTTGGAGAAATCGCTCAGCCGGGGGGGCTGGAGCTCCAGGCCGGTTCGCTGAACTCCCAGCTCAGGCTCCTTTCATTTCCACGTTTCCGGATCTGAGGATCTGATGGCTTCAGAAGACAGAGACTCTTTAAAAAAATTGATTTCAGAGAGAGAGAGAGAGAGAGAGAGAGAGAGAGAGAGAGAGAAGAGAGAGAGAGATACATCAATGATGAGAGAGAATCTTTGATTGGCTGCCTCCTGCACGCCCCCCACTGGGGATCGCACCCACAACCCGGGCCTGTGCCCTGACCAGGAATCGAACCGGGACCTCCTGGTTCCTGGGTGGCCGGGCAGAAGACAGACTTTTTAGGGGCCGCAGTAAGTGACCACCTTCTCCATGGGAGTTCGTCACAACTTAGCATGTTGTCTGCATCTTTTTGTATCTACAGCGCCTCCCACACAGTAGGCACTTCATGAAGACTGAAGCGAGTCACTTCCTGTCTGAGGGACCCTGGGGTTTCATAAAAGGAAGTGGACGGTGCCGAATTAGAAGTTAACGTTTCTGAAAAGAAAACAGCGATGTGGCAGGAGTGGGCCATCTGGGGGCTCTCCAGTTAAGGTGATGTCATGTGGGAGTCCCCACCCCTTGACCGCCAACCTGCTTCCGAGTCTGTGGGTGGCAGATACCCACACCCCGCACACCCCGGGCCAGTGCAGGAGCCCCGTGCCCAGGCCCAGGGGGCACAGGGGCAGGAACCCAGCAGGTTCAAGGCTACTTCCTGCCATTAATCGCCACACGAGGAGCCTGCCGTTTGTCACCAGCGACTTAACAGTTGAAGCGACTAAGCCGGAGCCATGAAAGGTGGAGGTAGCAGGGAGACCTCCTGAGTCGGGGCACACGCGTGTTGTTCGCTGGGGGACACCCTCATGTGCGCGGGGCAGCGGTGCCATTCCCGCTGAGGCTGCGTCGTTCCCTGCCCAGGGGTGGTTCACAGCAGGCGAGCTCTGGGTCCCCACGGCACCCCTGCTGTTGGGCAGAGGTTCCCGGGGCGCGAGGCGTGTCTCCTCTCCCAGCCAGGCCCCGGGAGGGACCCGAGGGGAGGGAAGCGGTGGGGTTTCCGTCTCTCCTGTGAAGACGAGGCGAGCTGGCTTCCCGGGGCCTTTATTTCCAAGCCCGAATGAAGCTGGAACAGGACCGGACAGGCCCATCCCACTCTTCCGGAGGTTGGTTGCCGATATTTAGTAGCTTAAAACGACAACCGACTTACTGTACCTCGTGATCTTGTGATCAGGGGCTCGGGGACGGCTCGGCTGTGTGAGTCTTCGGCTCTGATGGCCCTTGGTTATGTTCTGGTAGAGACAGCGTTTCCCCGCCTGGGCCTGGGGCAGCTGGAAGGCCGGCGCAGGGGGAGGAGCCCACAGGTGCCCCGCACACCAGCCTGGCTGCCGGGGTGACTGGATGGTTTCTTGCTGGTGCAGGGCTCCTAGGGTGAGTGTTCCAAAGAGGACAGTGCCACTGCCCTGATAATCTGGCTTTGGAAACTCGAGGACATCGCTTCCGCCACCTTCTACTGGTCAGGAAGGTCTCTAAGAAGTCCGGTGGGCGTGGCTCAGTGGTTGAGCATCAACCTATGAATCATGGTTCGATTCCTGGTCAGGGCACATGCCCGGGTTGTGGGCTTGATCCTCAATGGGGGGTGTGCAGGAGGCAGCCGATCCATGATTCTCTCTCATAATTGATGTTTCTTTCTCTCTCTCTCCCTCTCCCCTCCTCTCTGAAATCAATACAAACATATTAAAGAAAGAAGAAAGTCACTAAGACCAGCGCCATTCAAGGGGAGGGACTACACCCCCTCTGAGTGGGAGGAGCAGCAAAACACGTGGGGTGGTCTTTCCTCTGCCCCTGGCCCCTGGCTTCGCACTGGAGAGAATCAGCATGTGCAGGTGCATCAGGAGCACGCAGAGGCAGGCAGCATTTTTGGCGTCTTCTGGTTTCGCCGGCTCGGTGTTTCCCTTGCTTTCTTCACTTCTGTTCTTCTCCCTCCTCACGTCCTGCCTCCCATGCCCAGGCCCTGGTCTTTTTTTCAAGGTGCCCCCCCCCCCCCCCGCCCTCTGGAAAGCCCATCCAGTTCAGGAGTGGGAAGGTGCGGCATTAGGTACGGCCCCACCCAGCGTGGCTCTGATGGTGGGTCTGTCCTGCTTGGTAGCACGCTGTGCCTTCAGGGGCCCCGGGGCCAGGCGGGAGCACCGCAGGAGAGATGAGGCGGCGGGGAGAAGCCGCAGGATGTGGGGGCAGAGGGCCCTGCCTGTGCTTCTGTGGGAGCTTCCGCTCAGGGGGCTAGACCTCCGGAGTTGTCAGAAGATGCTGGAAACGCACCTGGTCACGGGCAGATGTCCTGATTTTTGGGTCACGGACTCATTTGGTTCTGAAGGCAGTGCCCCTGGGACGTAGCTTGTCACAGTGGGGGAGGCCTGGGGAGCACGCACGCCCTGGGAAGCTTCGACTCGGGAAGCACCTCTAGCCGCATGTCCCTGGGGCCGAGTAGCTGCAGCCGGCCTGGTGAGCGTGTGTCTGAACCATGAAAGGGGGACACATTGTGCTGGGACAGGGCAGCGGGAGTCACCCGGGGAAGCTTCCAGGAACGGCCTTCTGAGCAAACAGCTCCCAGCTGCTGAGGAAACAGCGAGCCCTCTTCCTCCTGGTCCTCTGAGCCGGGCTGTGACCAGAGCGAGGACACTGGCCTTTCCCTCTGACGGGCAGCATCTGTCCTCTGCCGGCTCCCGGCATCTGCAGAGCTTCCTGAAGTGGATTGCCTGTCTTTCCCCCGAGCACTGGCCGCCGCTGGCAGGTCACGGGAACGTCACTGAGCCGCCCTGACAGCCACGCACCTGCCACCCGCCTGCGAGAGAGGCCCGTCCGCAGAAGGTCTAGAATCTCAGTGGTTCTCAACCTTCTGGCCCTTTAAATACAGTTCCTCATGTTGTGACCCAACCATAAAATTATTTTTCGTTGCTACTTTCATAAACTGTAATGTTGCTACTGTTATGAATCGTCATGTAAATATCTGATATGCAGGATGG